>NC_053026.1:80470684-80649873 GCF_003073215.2 Triticum urartu
GACGAGCCACTGAGATCGGCTCGACAACAAGGGGCTCTGTGGGAGCAGCCCGATCTTTCTTCTTTGTCTTTCTCTTTTTCGTCGGTGGAGCGTCGCCAGTGGTGTGCTTGGTCTTGCGCTTGCGGGCTTCGGCTTCAGCTGCCCTTGTTTTCTTGAGCTCCGAAGCCACTGTGGGGACCTTAGGCTTCGAGCCTGTCATACTGGCAGGGAAGACAATGTGAGGTTCTTCCTGCCTTGATGCTTCAGGTTGGGCCACAGCAGGCTTCTTCTTCTTCTTGGCAGCCATTCTGGGTTCGATGTCAGGTCGCCCCAGAGCCTTGCGCTTTTCAGCTTAATTATAGCCTTGAACACATTTGGCAGCCAGGTGTTTCATGCGCTCTCGAGAACCTTTAGCTTTTTCACGTTTCTTGTGGAACGCCTCCTTGAGCTCATGCAGCATGACCTTGAAGTTTTGGACGTCTGCAACGTTGAGCTTGGCCATGTGCTTCTTGAACTGAGCCTTTTCATAGTCAATCTTGTGCTTCAGCTCAACAATTCTCTGTGCAAGAGCCAGCTCAGGAGCGATGGCTCCATGGAAGGAGACGCTGAGGCCAATTGGGAGTTGAAGATCATCAAAACTGAGGTCTAGGCTGTCGAACCACTCATCAATGAACTTGTGCAGGATCTCCACATCAAAGAGGGGAGGATCATTGAAGATTTCCGCCTCTTGCTTGTTCTTTATAAGCAGCTCAAGAGCATCATCGCCAAGATCGTCGTCGCTAGACATATCAATGGCTTCATTCTCATTCCTCAGAACGGCAGCAGGGGTCAATGCTTGACCAGTTGGTTGCATGGGCTTCTTCATCTTGTCAGACTTGGAGATGCGAGAGAGATCTTTAGAATGCACACTTGCTTCAAGAGGTGCAGTGGCCAGAGGCTTCGCCCGTGAAACTTTTGGTGTAGAGAAGGGCTTTGAAGCCTTTGGTTTCTTTTGCTTCACAGGCTTCGGTGGTGCAGGCGCTTCGTCAGAATCAGCGTCATCTGCAGAGTGATCCACAGCTGCCCCTTGAACCTGAATGTGAGTGATGAGACCTTCAAGGTTGTAGAAGGGCCCAACAATATTGGGTTCAGCATCGTGTGTGCCGTCGGCACGAGGAGCAGAGGGACCGGGGTTGAAGTCTAACCCAAGCGACTTCTTGTTCTCTTTGGCAGAAGTTTTGGCAAACTGGAAGTTGCACTTAAAGAGATTGTCTTCACGACACCATAACAGAGAGGATGGGTTGGCATTAGCAGGCTGAGGTCCACGGATCATGGAAGGATAGAAGCCTTGAGCAATAGCTTTGGACTGACTTGGGCTGAAGACCTTTGTATATAATATCTCCCCAGGGGCCCTTGATGGCATTCTTTTCAGCATATTCGTCAGTGAAAAATTTGTAGTTGAACCATTCCTCTGCCCAATGTCTTCGAATCCATTGGATTCGGTTCTTGCGTTCTCCATAGGTCTCTTCTGGATCTGACTTGTATAGCTCATAGAGATCCGGTGGCAGGTCCTTAGCAGTGTTTTCACGGTGCTGTCTGCCGCCCTTCCTTGCTGATTTCTCTGTTGCCATGAAGTTCAGACTGAATGGCTTCAGAACTTGCAAAGGCTTCCATCTGCTGGTCAGACAGGAACTGGCTTCGGGAGAATTAATGTGACGCTGTAAGAACTCCGCAAATGAATGCAGACTATGAGAACCAAGGGATTCTCCCAAGGACATGTACCTGTGACAGCATTAGAGATGTGAGGGAAGGGGAAGAGGTCATATGCATTCTCAGAAGATTTTGAAGATAAATCAGTTTAGAAGACATTGACTTCATAGTGCGAAGACATTCACTCATATGTTGAGAGTTGGTTCTAGATTTGTACGAATCCAAGAATAAGTACAAGTGAGGAATCTAACTACTTTGTGAAGCATAAGTGAATATACTAGGCATGTTATGATATGCAGAAGAGGATAGCTTCAAATTTGTAGGGACAGAAACCACTTGTGGTTGAAAAGGATGAATCTATCGGATCAAAAGGACTATAAAGAGAGGTTTTATTTACCACACAAAGAACTGCTAGACGGAGTAGAAGATGAGGCCGAGCAGTTTGATCTTCCGTGCCGTAACTTGGCGATGGAGGACACCTATGGCAACAGCGGAGAAGACGATGTCCGCGGCCGGCGTGAGGACGGTGTCGGTGAGGTCGCGGCAGCTAAGCGCTTCGTCGCCGGCGTCATCGAGAGCTAGCGGTGGCACTAGGGTTTGTGCGAGAAGGAGAAGTGGAAGAAGAAATAATGACTGGGGTGTGGCATGTATTTATAAGGACAGGGACGGCACAGTGTTATTACGCAGGTGCCCCTAGCGTTTCACATTTGAGGGACACGTGGCGAACATGCAACACATTGGAGGTTGTTCCATGTTCCCACACACGTCTGGATTGTCGGGTGGTCGTTCCCGCTTCTCCGGGTTTCAGGCAAAAAGGATAGAGCATTTAAATCAGATTTAATGTTTGTCTCTGTGTCTTCTGCTGACAAGGACGCAGAGAAGACATTCGACGGTTTCAATAGAATGCATATGATTTGGATAGATAGATTTGAGACGGGAGCATAGAGAGGTTAGGGTCCGATCACATTCACTTAGTTCAAAAGATTCAAACGAGAAGACATGGCTATAAGTGAATGTTGTAGAGGACAGAACGCTAATATATGAATATATCCGAATAATACCAAATCAATATAGTGATGATAAACATGAAAACATGTTCATATTGAAGACAAATAAAATGCGAAGACTTTGCAAATGTAACACCAGCAGAGAATACTCCAAACAAAAGTTTGGTGGTGGCGTTACCCACCATATAGGAAGTATTAGACCCAGACACGGCGCACAATTATCGTGGCGCTCCGAAGTCAAATTCCACGTTAATGTATTCACACTTAGAGTGTAAGTCTTAATTAATTGAAGATATACATTACTTCGTGTGTTGCACATCTAAGTTATCAACATGCATAAGTGTTAGGATGTGTGCCTGATCACAGGACATTTCAGGATTCCAAGATATTTAGCTCACGCCGCAACTTGCAAAACATTTTCTCATCCAAGGGCTTTGTGAAGTTTTCTGCCAGTTGCTCTTCAGTGTTGACGTGAATGATATCAATATCTTCCTTCATGACATGATCTCTGAGAAAGTGATGACGGATCTGAATGTGCTTTGTCTTCGAGTGCTGAACTAGGTTGTTGCCAATCTTGATGGCGCTTTCATTGTCGCAGTAGAGTGGTACTTGCTTCAGATGGATGCCATAGTTTTTGAGTGTTTGCTTCATCAGAAGCTGTGCGCAGCAAGATGCAGCAGCAATGTATTCAGATTCCGCAGTGGAGAGAGATACATAGTTCTGCTTCTTTGAATACCAACAAACAAGTAATCGTCCTAGAAAGTGACATGTGCCTGATGTAGACTTGAGATCCACCTTGTCACCAGCATAATCAGCATCCGAGAATCCAACTAGATCAAACTCTGAGCCCTTTGGATACCATAATCCTAATGTTGGGGTGTAAGCCAAATATCAAAGAATTCGCTTCACAGCTAAGTGATGCGATTCCTTTGGTGCCACTTGGAATCGAGCACACATGCAAACACTAAGCATAAAATTTGGCCTAGATGCACATAAATAAAGCAAAGAACCAATCATGGAGCGGTATACCTTTTGATCGAACTCTTTACCATTGGCGTCAGGACCCAGATGACTCTTGGTTGGCATTGGCGTCGTGTAACGTTTGCAGTCTTGCATTCCAAACATCTTCAGGCAATCTTTGAGGTATTTCTCTTGAGATATGAAGATGTCGTTGCGTTGCTGCCGTATTTGAAGACCAAGGAAGAACTTCAGCTCACCCATCATGGACATCTAATATTGCTCTTGCATCATGTGTCTAAACTCATCACTGTATTTTTGATTAGTGCAGCCAAAGATAATGGCATCCACATATATTTGGCACACAAACAGTTCACCATCATATGTCTTCATGAGAGTGTGGGATCCAGGGAACCAGGTTTGAAGCCTTTGCTCTTTAGGAAGTCTTTGAGTGTGTCATACCACACACGAGGGGCTTGTTTGAGGCCATACAGTGCCTTATTGAGTTTGGATACCATATTAGGGTGTTTTTGATATTCAAAACCAGGCGGTTGTGCAACATACACTTCTTCTTCAATATTGCCATTGAGAAAGGCACTCTTCACATCCATTTGATACAGAAGGATGTTATGATGATTTGCATAGGCTAGTAGTATGCGAATAGCTTCAAGCCTAGCCACAGGAGCAAATGTTTCATCGAAGTCAATTCCTTCAACTTGAGTACGTGTATCCTTGAGCAACGAGATGAGCCTTGTTTCTGACAACTTGACCATGCTCATCTTGCTTGTTGCGATATATCCATTTAGTGCCTATGATATTGTGTTTACGAGGATCAGGACGCTTGACCAGTTCCCATACATTATTCAGCTCGAACTGTTAAAGCTCTTCTTGCATAGCTTGAATCCATTCAGGTTCCATGAAGGCTTCATCAACTTTCTTGGGTTCAGATATTCAGACAAATGCAAAGTGCCCACAGAAATTTGCTAGTTGTGTTGCCCTTGAACGAGTGAGTGGACCAGGTGCATTGATGCTATCAATTATCTTCTCAATATGTACTTCATTTGCAACACGAGGATGAACTGGACGAAGATTTTGCTCTTGCTGATCATTGTCATCATTTGGAGGATTGTCTTCAGGCTGAGCATTGTCTTCAGGTTGATTAGGTGCAGAAATGATAAGTTCCTCTTCGGGATGTACTTCAGTCGGTATGATTTCTCCAGTTCCCATAAGCTTGATGGATTCACTAGGTGGAATTTCATCTAGCACATTTGGCAGGTGCTCTCTTTGTGAGCCGTTAGTCTCATCGAACCGCACATCCACAGTTTCAACCACTTTATAGTTAAATAGGTTGAAGACTTAGAAGCAATGAGTCTAAGTGCAGCATCTGAGAACTTTGGCTTTGGAGCCCTAGCAAATAGCCTTGTAGGAGGTGAATAGTACTCATATGAATAAGCACAATAGTTCTTAGTTTTATGAACATAGCGGTTTGATGAAACACGCTCATATTCATAAGTCTGAGTATGGTTTCCCTGCAAAACATTGGCGTTAGGGTGACTCGGGTGAGTCCTCTGTATGTATGAAGACTTTGGTCTGGGATTTGTCTTCTTCTCAGGCGGTGTCATGATGACATTCACTGGAAGATTCTCAAGACAACTTTTGGGAACCGAGATCTTCTTCATAGGTGGCCCATCCCTGCAGTTAGTACCAATATACCTGGAAAACACTCCACCATTCTGATTCTTAAACAGTTTATAGTTTGCATCAAATGATTCATCAACGATAATAGGGTTAGCACAAGTGAAGCCAGATGAGGTGGATGGATCCACTGAAGGTCCCTTTGCAGCAACCCATGTGGTCTTGGGGTACTGCTGAGGCTTCCAGTAGGAGCCATCAACATTCATTTTCCTCTCGAACCCAACACCCTATTTCCTAGGGTTTCGGTTCAGAACCTGCTTTTTGAGGACATCGCAAAGTGTCTGGTGCCCTTTGAGACTTTTGTACATCCTTGTTTCAAGCAATGTCTTCAACCTAGCATTTTCATCAGCAATAGTAGTCGTATCCTCAGCAGAGGGGTTAGTTACCACATCAGCAGTTGAAGATATTGCAACAGTAGCAGCAGTAGAACATCCAGCAACAGAAGTAGCGTTATCACGCTCAAGGCATTTTAGACATGGTGGTTCAAAACCTTCCTGAGCGGGACTGATCTATTGAGCGCGAAGTGACTCATTTTCCTTTTGAAGATCTTCATGAACCGCTCTCAATTTCTCAAGTTCTTGATTCCTTTGAAGATAATCATAGGAAAGCTTTTCATTAGTTGTTGAGAGCGTTTCATGACGACTTTCAAGTTCCTCATACTTAACATGAAGATTTTTTTATGTCTTCAATTAAGGACTGAGATCGAGTCATTTCAGCGTCCAACAGGTCATCGCTTTTGTCTAACAGTTTTTGAATATGTTCCATATGTTTCAGTTGTTCAGTTGCAATTTTAGCAAGTGTTTTGTAGCTAGGTTTGGAATCACAATCAGAGTCATCTTCACTGGATGTTTCATAGTGAGTATTGCGTGAGTTTACCATAGCACCGCGTGCCATGAAGCAATAGGTGGGAGCGGAGTCATCCTTGTCATTAGCATCAGCGTCGGTGACGAAGTCATTGTCTTTAGTGTTGAAGATGGACTTGGCAACGTAGGTTGTAGCCAGACTTGCAATGCCAGAGTCGGACTCCTCCTCAGACTCCACCTCCGCCTCCTCAGACGCAGACTCCTCCTCTAAATCCATTTCCTTGCCAACAAACGCACGAGCCTTGCCAGATGAGCTCTTCTTGTGTGATGAAGACTTCGAGGAAGACTTGGAAGAATACTTTGAGTATTTCTTCTTCTTGTTGTCATCAGAATCATATTCCTTGCTCTTCTTCTTCTTGTTCTCATTGTCCCACTGCGGACACTCATAGATGTAGTGACCAGGTTTCTTGCACTTGTGGCATGTTCTCTTCTTGTAGTCATGGTAGAGGATTCATCATTTCTTGAGCCGGATCGAGAAGACTTTCTGAAGCCTTTCTTCTTGGTGAATTTCTGGAACTTCTTCACAAGCATAGCAAGCTCCTTTCCAATGTTTTCAGGATCATCAGAACTGCAGTCAGATTCTTCTTTAGAAGAGGAAACAGCTTTTGCCTTCAAAGCACAAGTTCGGCCATAGTTGGGACCGTAGATCTCTCTTTTCTCAGTAAGCTGAAACTCATGTGTGTTGAGCCTTTCAAGTATGTCAGACGGATCGAGTGTCTTGAATTCAGGGCGTTCTTGAATCATCAGGGCTAGGTCGTCTTAAAGATTTCATGCTTGGTGACTTCAGTAGCGCCGAGAGCTTGAAGCTCATTTGTGATATCAGTGAGGTGATCAAACGTGAGCTGAACATTCTCATTGTTGTTTCTCTTGAAGCGGTTGAAGAGGTTGCGAAGAACACTGATCCGTTGATCTCTCTGGGTTGAAACGCCTTCGTTGACCTTGGAGAGCCAGTCCCAGACTAGCTTCGATGTTTCCAGAGCACTCACATGGCCATACTGTCCTTTGGTCAGATGACCACAGATGATGTTCTTGGCAGTAGAATCTAGTTGAACGAACTTCTTGACATCAACAGCGGTGACACCTTCACCAGCCTTCGGAACACCATTCTTGACGACATACCATAGGTCGACATCAATGGCTTCAAGATGCATGCGCATCTTATTCTTCTAGTAGGGATATTCAGTTCCATCAAAGACGGGGAAAGCAGCGGAGATTTGATTATCCCTGCACTCGACATAGCTAAAACTCCAGGTGGTTAAACCGAATCACACAGAACATGGGAGTACCTTGCTCTGATACCAATTGAAAGTGCTAGTTATCGACTAGAGGGGGGTGAATAGGCGATTTTTATGAAAGTTTTCAAAACATGGAAGTTTCGAAGACAACCGATAGAAATGAACCTATTAACATGCAGCGGAAGGTAGACTACACTAGGCAAGCCATAGTCAAGTATTCAATGAAGTGAAAGCACGAAGACTAATAGCAGCTAGGCAGTATGGATCAAGATGGAAGATAGTATGAAGCCAATCAGAACAACCAGTCACACAGTGAAGACAAACAGATAATGCAAGCAGGCAATGACTTCACAAGGACCAACTATAAGTAAAGAGAAGGGATGGATAGAACCAATTGCGTCAAGAAGACAATGATTTGTTGGACCAGTTCTAGTTGTTGTGACAACTGTACGTCTGGTTAGGGAGGCTGAGATTTAACTCAGAAGACCGTGTCTTCACCTTATTCCCCTTGAGCTAAGGACACACAGTCCTCGCCCAATCACTCAGGTAAGTCTTCAAGGTAGACTTCCAAACCTTCACAGACTTCGTTCACCGGCGATCCACAATGACTCTTGGACGATCAGAACATGCCGCCTAACCGGCTGGAGGATTCACAGTCCTCAAGTGTAACAAGTCTTCAGATCACACAGACAGGAAGACTTCAGTTATGCCTAACACTCTTTGGCTCTGGGTGTTTAGGGCTTTCTCCTCGCAAGGATTTCTCTCTCAAAAGCTTCGGAGGTGGGTTGCTCTCAAACGACAAAAGCCGTGCACTAACTCTGAGCAGCCATCAGTTTATGGTGTAGGGGGTGGGCTATTTATAGCCACTAGGCAACCCGATATGATTTGTCCGAAATGACCCTGGGTCACTAAGGAACTGACACGTGTTCCAACGGTCAGATTTCAAACACACGCGACAACTTTACTTGGGCTACAAGTAAAGCTGGCTCATCCAGCTCTGGATAAGATTTGCTCTCATTATCTTTGCTCGAAGACATAGGATTTTCGTTAAGCATCACTTTAGTCATTCTGACTATGTTCACTTGGACCCCACTTAACAGTACGGTGGTTCCTATGACTCAACAAAGAAGAAAATGAAACTACGAAACAACTCTGTCTTCGCGCTCCAAAGTCTTCATACGATGTCTTCTCATGTCATAGTCTTCAATGTGAATATCTTCACATACCACCATTGTCTTCAATGTCTTCACACATATTTAGGGGTCATCTCCGGTAGGTAAACCGAATCAATGAGGGACTACTACATGTGTTATCCTGCAATTCTCACAAACACATTAGTCCCTCAACCAGGTTTGTAGTCAATACTCCAAAACCAACTAGGGGTGGCACTAGATGCACTTACACGTGGGATTCGCCATGATTTAGCTCGTGGTGAACAATCGCCAGATATCATTGCTAAAAAAGGTTAAAACACCCGGGGCTATAACTTGCACCGCTGACCACTAACAATGATACTAACATAGTTGTAAAATGGTCAAAGACTGTGTCTACATGGTGTTTGGAATTATATGCAAAAAACTAGCAAGATGTATGTGCATTGCATGGAACATCAAGATGCATTTTTTACAAAACACCTGTTGTGATTGACCCATGCAGGAGTAATCCCATGTGTAAAAACTAATGATATCTCGAGAATTTTATCGGAAACATGGTATCTCGACCATTTCATCGAAAAAATGATATCTCGAGAAAGATGATAGATAAGGTGAGGAGGAGTGGGGTGTGGTGGTGACTGGTGGTCGGACTGGGCGGAGGCATGGGGATGGACGGCGCCGGCAGCGGCCATCATGCCAGATTGTTCTAGAGCCTTCCTTTTTTAACTGCTCAGCAATGAGGTTGTGGGAGATAAGGATGAACGAGGCAAGGCCTTATGTGTAAATGTGGAGAGAGGTGTGGGTATCTTTTGTAAAATTTTCATAGTTTGCTTTCTATCTGTCATATATAGATCGAACGGTCTATACTATAAGATGGCAGGCACACCATCATCACCAACTCGATTTTTTCTCTACTCCTACTCCTATATTACTTACTCCTATAAAAGACTTAGTTGGTGATGATGGTGTGTCTACCATCCGCCATTTCTGACCATTAGATCTACATCTAATGACTATGATGTCAGTTGTGGCCTTTTGCAACAATTCCCACTTCTCTGCTCCAGTTTACACAAAACCCCTTAGTAGCTTGAAACCAACCACATTCCTCCCTTACCTCATCAAAACAGCCCAAAGAATATATTTGGAGTGAAACATAAGATATTTTTAGTGATATGTATATCAAAACTAAATTGTTTTCTTTCAAATTTATGAGTATGTATTATTCTACTTTGGATTCGTTGCAATGGACGGGCTCATTGCTATAGAGGTTTATCTCTTGCATCGTTCGCAACGAACACCTGGTGTACTGGTCCGGGCCGGATGCTTGCAGCGCGATGGCCTGAGTTCGAATTTTGTCATAAACTATAGCTTTTATATTTTTTAAATATATACTTCTTTCGCTACTGTACTGCGAGTGGAATCCATAGAGTACTTAGAATGCAAGATTAAGGATGGATTTGTTTCTTTCTAACTTTCTGTACGAATCTATAGCCAGCCTGCAAGTCATGTACCCTGTACTGAGAGTGGAACCCACGGAGTACTTAGAATACAAGATTAAGGATGCAATTAACTTTTTATAGAGGGAGAATCATACACGCATTAACTCAAATGGATTGGACATGACTCTATTATTCTCCAACGGCAACCGGCAAATTTCCTCCCGTGGGCCGGAGTAGGTTTCTCGGTTTGCATGCGGGTTTAACGGAGGGGTTTGATGGAGGCGAGGAGGCGTGTTCAGCTGGGCGGCGTAGTACTATTCGATTTGACAGCTACTAGTATATTATAAAAAAGAAAGAAGAGTAGTAGATATAGAGATAAGAGTAGAGATAGAGACTAGGGAGGAGCACCATCTACTGCTTCGTGTGCTACTCCTGCGCTCCATTCGGCGGCCGCAACGTCCCCTACAGCCACTCCCTCCTGCGCTCCATTCGGCGGGCGTTGTTCAAATTTGGGGAGCGCACTCTCGCGACTGCTGGCAGCGATGACTTCACGAACGACAACTTCTTCCCCGACCGTGGCAAACTCTTCCTCAATGACATGGGCGACAACCTCAACGCCAACGGTGCTGCTCCTGTTGCACCATATGTGTTTCTGTCCTTCCTATTTGAAATCATGGTAGAATTCATGTTTCTAGTCCGTATCCTAGATTCGATCTGTTCATTGATACGTCTCCAACGTATCTATAATTTTTGATTGCTCCATGCTATATTATCTACTGTTTTGGACATTATTGGGCTTTATTATCCACTTTTATATTATTTTTGGGACTAACCTATTAACCGGAGGCCCGGCCTAGAATTGCTGTTTTTTGCCTGTTTTAGGGTTTCGAAGAAAAGGAATATCAAAAGAAGTCCAAATGGAATGAAACCTTCGGGAACGTGATTTTCTCAACGAACAAGAACCAGGAGACTTGGACCCTACGTCAAGACACAAAATAGGAAGCCACGAGGTAGGGGGCGCGCCCGCCCCCACCAGGCGCGCCCTCCACCTTCATGGGCCCCCTGTTGCTCCACCGACGTACTCCTTCCTCCTATATATACCTACGTACCCCCAAACGATCAGATACGGAGCCAAAAACCTAATTCCACCGCCGCAACTTTCTGTATCCACGAGATCCCATCTTGGGGCCTGTTTCGGAGCTCCGCCGGAGGGGGCATCGATCACGGAGGGCTTCTACATCAACACCATAGCCCCTCCTATGAAGTGTGGGTAGTTTAATTCAGACCTACGGGTCCATAGTTAGTAGCTTGATGGCTTCTTCTCTCTTTTTGGATCTCAATACAAAGTTCTCCCCCTCTCTTGTGGAGATCTATTCGATGTAATCTTATTTTTGCGGTGTGTTTGTTGAGACCAATGAATTGTGGGTTTATGATCAAGTCTATCTATGAACAATATTTGAATCTTCTCTGAATTCTTTTATGTATGATTGGTTATCTTTGCGTCTCTTCGAATTATCAGTTTGGTTTGGCCTACTAGATTGATCTTTCTTGCAATGGGAGAAGTGCTTAGCTTTGGGTTCAATCTTGCGGTGTCCTTTCCCAGTGACAGTAGGGGCAGCAAGGCACGTATTGTATTTTTGCCATCGAGGATAACAAGATGGGGTTTTCATCATATTGCATGAGTTTATCCCTCTACATCATGTCATCTTGCTTAAGGCGTTACTCTGTTTTCATTAACTTAATACTCTAGATGCATGCTGGATAGCGGTCGATGAGTGGAGTAATAGTAGTAGATGCAAGCAGGAGTCGGTCTACTTGTCTCGGACGTGATGCCTATATACATGATCATACCTAGATATTCTCATAACTATGCTCAATTCTGTCAATTGCTCAACAGTAATTTGTTCACCCACCGTAGAATACATATGCTCTCGAGAGAAGCCACAAGTGAAACCTATGGCCCCCGGGTCTATCTTCATCATATTAATCTACCAATACTTAGTTATTTCCTTTTGGTTTTATTTTGCTTTGCATCTTTACCATAAAAATACCAAAAATATTATATTATCATATCTATCAGATCTCACTCTCGTAAGTGGCCGAGTAGGGATTGACAACCCCTATTTGCGTTGGTTGCGCGGATTTATTTGTTTTGTGCAGGTACGAGGGACTCGCGTGTAGCCTCCTACTGGATTGATACCTTGGTTCTCAAAACTGAGGGAAATACTTACGCTACTTTGTTGCATCATCCCTTCCTCTTTGGGGAAAACCAACGCAGTGCTCAAGAGGTAGCAAGAAGGATTTCTGGCGCCGTTGCCGGGGAGGTCTACGCAAAAGTCAATATACCAAGTACCCATCACATACCCTTATCTCCCGCATTACATTATTTTCCATTTTCCTCTCGTTTTCCTCTCCCCCACTTCACCCTTGCCGTTTTATTCGCCCTCTCTCTCTCTCTATCCTCCCTCTCTTTCTCTATTTTCCTTTTTTGCCCGCTTGCTTTTTGTTTGCTTGTGTGTTAGTTGCTTGCTTGTCATGATGGCTCTACCTAAATTTGGTGACCTTCACCTTACAAGGTTAGAAGAGATCGAAAGCAATGTCAGGAGTTTCATGGTTTTGCAATTTGAACATAATAGTTTCTTCAGAAATGAACTTAAGGAACAGAAAAGTTTTATGAGTTTTATGAATAAAGAGCTTGATGATATGTCTAAATAATTCGATGGTTTAAGATCCCAAATTGCTCATCTTGAGAAATTAACTGCTGAAATTTCGGATTTGCAGGCTACCTTAGTTAATAAGATGGCCGCTAAACCAGATTGCTATGAAAATAAAGATGAAGATCTAAAAGTTATTGACGTGTCCCCTATTAAATCTTTGTTTTGCAATATGAATCTTGATAATGATGGGACTAAATATGATCCACCTTTACCTAGAAGGCGTTCTAAGAATTCAGAATTTTTTGATCTTGATGCTAAAATTGATAAAAGTGGGATTGAAGAAATTAAAACCCTAGATGTTGCTAAACCCACCATTATGGATTTAAAGGAATTTAACTATGAAAATTGCTCTTTGATTGATTGTATTTCCTTGTTGCAATCCGTAGTAAATTCTCCTCACGCTTATAGTCAAAATAAAGTGTTTACTAAACATATCGTTGATGCCTTGATGCAATCTTATGAAGAAAAAATTAAATTGGAAGTTTCTATCCCTAGAAAACTTTATGATGAGTGGGAACCAACTATTAAAATTAAAATTAAAGATCATGAATGATATGCTTTATGTGATTTGGGTGCTAGTGTTTCCACGATTCCGAAGACTTTGTGTGATTTGTTAGGTTTCCGTGATTTTGATGATTGCTCTCTAAACTTGCACCTTGCGGATTCCACTATTAAGAAACCTATGGGAAGAATTAATGATGTTCTTATTGTTGCAAATAAGAATGATGTGCCCATAGATTTTATTGTTCTTGACATAGATTGCAATCCTTCATGTCCTATTATTCTTGGTAGACCTTTCCTTAGAACGATTGGTGCAATTATTGATATGAAGGAAGGAAATATTAGATTCCAATTTCCGTTAAGGAAAGGCATGGAACACTTTCCTAGAAAGAAAATTAAATTACCTTATGAATCTATTATGAGAGCCACTTATGGATTGCCAACTAAAGATGGCAATACCTAGATCTATTCTTGCTTGTTATGCCTAGCTAGGGGCGTTAAACGATAGCGCTTGTTGGGAGGCAACCCAATTTTATTTGTATTCCTTGCTTTTTGCTCATGTTTAGTAATAAATTATTTATCTAGCCTCGGTTTTTGTTGTGTTTTTTGTGTTTAATTAGTGTTTGTGCCAAGGAGAACTTTTTGGGAAGACTTGGGGAAAGTCTTGTTGAACTTGCTGTAAAAAACAGAAACTTTAGCGCTCACGAGAACTGCTGTAATTTTTATTTTAAAAGTGCTATTTAGTTAATTATTTTTGCATATGATTAACAGATACATTCCTCACTTCCAGCAATTTATTTTAGAATTTTTGGGGTTTCAGATCTTGCGCTAGATACAGATTACTACAGACTGTTCTGTTTTTGACAGATTCTGTTTTTCGTGTGTTGTTTGCTTATTTTGATGAATCTATGGCTAGTAAAATAGTTTATAAACCATAGAGAAGTTGGAATACAGTAGGTTTAACACCAATATAAATAAAGAATGAGTTCATTACAGTACCTTGAAGTGGTCTTTTGTTTTCTTTCGCTAACGGAGCTCACAAGATTTTCTACTTTGAGTTTTGTGTTGTGAAGTTTTCAAGTTTTGGGTAAAGATTTGATGGATTATGGAACAAGGAGTGGAAAGAGCCTAAGCTTGGGGATGCCCATGGCACCCCCAAGATAATCTAAGGACACCTAAAAGCCAAAGCTTGGGGATGCCCCGGAAGGCATCCCCTCTTTCGTCTACTTCTATCAGTAAATTTACTTGGAGCTATATTTTTATTCGCCACATGATATGTGTTTTGCTTGGAGCGTCTTGTATTGTTTGAGTCTTTACTTTTTAGTTTACCACAATCATCCTTGCTGTACACACCTGTTGAGAGAGCCATACATGATTTGGAATTTGTTAGAATACTCTATGTGCTTCACTTATATGTTTTGAGTTATATAGTTTTGCTCTAGTACTTCACTTATATCTGTTAGAGCACGGTGGTGGATTTGTTTTATAGAAACTATTGATCTCTCATGCTTCACTTAGATTATTTTGAGAGTCTTAATAGCATGGTAATTTGCTTAAAATCCTAATATGCTAGGTATTCAAGAATAATAAAATTTTCTTATGAGTGTTTTGAATACTAAGTGAAGTTTGATGCTCGATGATTGTTTTGAGATATGGAGGTAATAATATCAAAGTCGTGCTAGTTGAGTAGTTGTGAAATTGAGAAATGCTTGTGTTGAAGTTTGAAAGTCCCGTAGCATGCACGTATGGTGAACGTTATGTAACAAATTTGAAACATGAGGTGTTATTTGATTGTCCTCCTTATGAGTGACGGTCGGGGACGAGCGATGGTCTTTTCCTACCAATATATCCCCCTAGGAGCATGCGCGTAGTGCCAAGGTTTTTAATGACTTGTAGAATTTTGCAATAAGTATGTGAGTTCTTTATGACTAATGTTTGAGTCCATGGATTATACGCACTCTTACCCTTCCATCCTTGCTAGCCTCTTCGGTACCGTGCATTGCCCTTTCTCACATTGAGAGTTGGCGCAAACTTCGCCGGTGCATCCAAACCTCGTGATATGATACGCTCTTTCACACATAAACCTCCTTATATCTTCCTCAAAACAGCGACCATACCTACCTATTATGGCATTTCCATAGCCATTCCGAGATATGATGCCACTTTCCACCATTCCGTTCATCATGACACATTCATTATTGTCATATTGCTTAGCATGATCATGTAGTTGACATAGTATTTGTGGCAAAGCCACCGTTCATAATTCTTTCATACTTGTCACTCATGAGTCATTGCATATCCCGGTACACCGTCGGAGGCATTCATATAGAGTCATATTTTGTTCTAGTATCGAGTTGTAATCATTGAGTTGTAAATAAATAGAAGTGTGATGATCCTCATTTTCTAGAGCATTGTCCCAAGTGAGGAATAAATAAAAAAGAGAAAGGCCACACACAAAAAAGAGAAGGCCCAAAAAAGAGAAAGGCCATAAAAAAGAGAAGGCCCAAAAAAAGGAGAGAGAAAATAAATAAATAAAAAATGAGAGAAAAAGAGAGAAGGGACAATGTTACTATCCTTTGCCACACTTGTGCTTCAAAGTAGCACCGTAATCTTCATGATAGAGAGTCTCTTGTTTTGTCACTTTCATATACTAGTGGGAATTTTCATTATAGAAATTCGCTTGTATATGCCAACAATGGGCCTCCTCAAGTGCCCTAGGTCTTCTTGAGCAAGCAAGTAGGATTCACACCCACTAGTTTCTTTTGTTGAGTTTTCATACATTTATAGCTCTAGTGCATCCGTTGCATGGTAATCCCTACTCCTTGCATTGACATCAATCGGTGGGCATCTCCGTAGCACATTGATTAGCCTCGTTGATGTGAGACTTTCTCCTTTTTTGTCATCTCCACATAACCCCCTCATTATATTCTATTCCACCCATAGTGCTATCTCCATGGCTCGCGCTCATATATTGCGTGAAAGTTTATAGGTTTGACATTACTAAAGTACGAAACAATTGCTTGGCTTATCATCGGGGTTGTGCATGATGAGAGCATTCTTGTGTGACAAAAATGAAGCATGACTAAACTATATGATTTTGTAGGGATGAACTTTCTTTGGCCATGTTATTTTGAGAAGACATAATTGCTTTGTTAGTATGCTTGAAGTATTATTATTTTTATGTCAATATGAACTTTTGTCTTGAATCTTTCGGATATGAATATTAATACCACAATTAAGAAGAATTACATTAAAATTATGCTAAGTAGCACTCCGCATCAAAAAATCTGTTTTTATCATTTACCTACTCGAGGACGAGCAGGAATTAAGCTTGGGGATGCTTGATACGTCTCCAACGTCTCTATAATTTTTGATTGCTCCATGCTATATTATCTACTGTTTTCGAGATTAGTGGGCTTTATTATCCACTTTTATATTATTTTTGGGACTAACCTATTAACCGGAGGCCCAGCCCAAAATTGTTGTTTTTTGCCTGTTTTAGGGTTTCGAAGAAAAGGAATATCAAACGGAGTCCAAACGGAATGAAACCTTCGGGAACGTGATTTTCTCAACGATCAAGACCCAGGAGACTTGGACCCTATGTCAAGACACAAAAGAGGAAGCCGCGAGGTAGGGGGCGCGCCCACCCCACCAGGCGTGCCCTCCACCCTCGTGGGCCCCCTGTTGCTCCACCGACGTACTCGTTCCTCCTATATATACCTACATACCCCCAAACGATCAGATACGGAGCCAAAAACCTAATTTCACCGCCGCAACTTTCTGTATCCACGAGATCCCATCTTGGGGCCTGTTCCGGAGCTCCGCCGGAGGGGGCATCGATCACGGAGGGCTTCTACATCAACACCATAGCCCCTCCGATGAAGTGTGAGTAGTTTACTTCAGACCTACGGGTCCATGGTTAGTAGCTTGATGGCTTCTTCTCTCTTTTTGGATCTCAATACAAAGTTCTCCCCCTCTCTTGTGGAGATCTATTCGATGTAATCTTATTTTTGCGGTGTGTTTGTTGAGACCGATGAATTGTGGGTTTATGATCAAGTTTATCTATGAACAATATTTGAATCTTCTCTGAATTCTTTTATGTATGATTGGTTATCTTTGCAAGTCTCTTTGAATTATTAGTTTGGTTTGGCCTACTAGATTGATCTTTCTTGCAATGGGAGAAGTGCTTAGCTTTGGGTACAATCTTGTGGTGTCCTTTCCCAGTGACAGTAGGGGCAGAAAGGCACGTATTGTATTGTTGCCATCGAGGATAACAAGATGGGGTTTTCATCATATTGCATGAGTTTATCCCTTTACATCATGTCATCTTGCTTAAGGCATTACTCTGTTTTCATTAACTTAATACTCTAGATGCATGCTGGATAGCGGTCGATGAGTGGAGTGATACTAGTAGATGCAGGCAGGAGTCGGTCTACTTGTCTCGGACATGGTGCATATATACATGATCATACCTAGATATTCTCATAACTATGCTCAATTTTGTCAATTGCTCAACAGTAATTTGTTCACCCACCGTAGAATACTTATGCTCTCGAGAGAAGCCACAAGTGAAACCTATGGCCCCCGGGTCTATCTTCATCATATTAATCTACCAATACTTAGTTATTTCCTTTTGGTTTTATTTTGCTTTGCATCTTTACCATAAAAATACCAAAAATATTATATTATCATATCTATCAGATCTCACTCTCGTAAGTGGCCGAGTAGGGATTGACAACCCATATTTGCGTTGGTTGCGAGGATTTATTTGTTTTGTGCAGGTACGAGGGACTCGTGCGTAGCCTCCTACTGGATTGATACCTTGGTTCTCAAAAACTGAGGGAAATACTTACGCTACTTTGTTGCATCATCCCTTCCTCTTCGGGGAAAACCAACGCAGTGCTCAAGAGGTAGCATTCATCTACTATGCTAGTCCACATGATTAGTTTAATCTCTGTTATAGCTGTCATGATTTATTTTGTGCTTATTCGGACTAAATCTCATAGTAACTTGCTCATAGATCCAACTGGCGCAACATCCCCACAGCCACTCCCATTTCATGGACGGCCTGGTCGATTCCTCCAAGGAGCCATTCGTCTACTTCTATGAGTGCCCGATGCCATTTTGGGGATCGCCAGCGGACATCATGCATCACCTCACACAGGCGTGCGGCGATCACTATTGGCCCTTGGCGGAGAACATCAAGTACGAGACGTGCTACCCGTTCACCGTGCCGGAGTCGCTGGAGGATCACCGCCGCATGCTTGTCTCGGAGGAGGACAGCAGTGTCTTCCTCTTGATTGTGGGCACCGACGAGGCCCGCGCAGGCCGTCGCCCCGTCTCTGTAGTGTGCGTCAGGGGCGACGCCGCTGACGCTGACACTGACACGAGGCCGATATACGGGTGTGTGCTCACTGTTACTATCCCTCAGAGGTACGTGGACGGCGACACTGTCTACATCAAGCTGACTAGGACTGTGCCGAGCTGGAACCTTCCCGCTGATGTGGACATGGAAGACGCATGGTATGATTTGGCCCCCAACGTGGTGCACGGGGACTCCAAGGAGGTTCACCTGGACATATGCATTACCAAGTTAAATGTTGATCATTAGTCTTCGCTCGATGTAATCCGTTGTCTAAGCATGTGGAGACTTCCATGCATGATCTTGCTCTATTGGAGTATCGTGCATGAATAAAAGTGTATCCATTTATGGTTTACTCTATAATCTTCCATGTATGAATTTTTACTACAATACTTGTGAAAGACTTATGATGAACCACTTCTTACATCTCCTCTGCCCCTTCCAAGTCATCCTGATTTAATCCCTCCGTCTAGGTGTATAAGGGCATGGTTAATACTTAATAGTATAGCCAACTGTTAACTATAAGAAAGTGCCATGTCATCTATAGCCAACATGTATAACAATCGATAATCAAAAACTAATTCTTAAAGATCATTTCTTGCAAAGCACAATAAGTGTTATTTCTACACAAGTTTTGGATGCAGGTTGAATAGTTGAACGCTTTTGTTTGCAAAAGATACTTTTTTATCTATTTCACCCGGATGTTTGTGAGCTCTAGAGATGAAATAATATCCGAAGAAACCTATCGATACCCGTTACACATGAGATGACCCCCACATCCTTTGTCCAAATAAACAACTCCCCAATCAATGCATTTCACTGTTCCGTGCAACGCACGGGCACCTTACTATAGATTAGTACGACCAAAAATTGAACTAACATTATATATAGTATGATAAATGTTGATGCATGTCACCTAAAATTATATCATTGAAAACTATGTTCAAATATGAATCCAACGATATAGTTTTTATTGACATGCACTAACATTTTGTTAGTTAAATCTTCAGTCAAATCCAATGGGAGACTAATAAACCAAGACCGGTGTAGTACTAGTGTAGAGGGTGGCACTGCACGCGAGTCTCACCCCGCTAGTGGCATGGCAGTAAAGCCGTGATATCACAAAACCCAACCACTCCCAGTAATAAGTGGCCTGGTAAAATAAACGAACAAGCAACCATCACATCCCTCCGTCTTTTTTGCATTTCATCTCTCTGCATTTACTTTCTCCGGTTCATCTCGCACACTTGATCCCTAGCTACTACTCCTAGTATCCCTAGCTACTACTCCTAGGGCCAGTTCTTTTGGCGGCTTAAAAATTAAGTCATCTCTTCCCCAGCTTTTCCCATAAGACTAGTCATAGTGGAGAGTAACATTAAGGCGCCTCACTCATTTATTTGGGCTTCTAAACTACTACTACTACTACCTTTGTCCTGGTTTATTCGTCACCATTGTAATTTGTGCTAAATTTTGACAAGATTTAACTGATAAAATGTTAGTGCATGTGACATATGCACGTACTTACAAAACGTGTACGGATACACAAGGTTTCCAAACTTTTCCTTTTACATACATAATTAAGGATGCTAATAATTCCCGAAACTAATGAGATCGCCTTACGAAACTAAATTTTATTCCTAATAAAAGCCACGGCGCTCGTAGGAACGCTTGCAGCGTGCCACGAGTGCCCTGGTGCGCGGCCGTTTCCCAGCGTGCCGACACAACGCCTCTTCCTCAGCCTCGCAACTCGCAAGGTGCTGATTGGAGGCTTGCCGACTGGCGAGCGCGATCTCACCGGTGTGGTCGTCCGGCGCCAACAGGTACTCCTCCCCGCTGGAAGCGTGCACCCGGTCCATGTACCGCCAAGCGTAGATGAGGCACTCGAGCCCGACTACACTCAGGGCCTTGGCATGGGCGTCCTCCGCCACCCTCACGTCCCTCGCACGAGCCTTCTGCCAAAGAGCCAATTGCCTGACTCTCTCGGACGCAACATAGGCATGCCAGGAATCTTGCCCCGCGGCGTGCTTCTCTTCCTCGGCCTTCTTCTCCGCCTCTATTTTGGCGTGCACTGCCAGAGGCAAAGCCTCCCATAAGGCGACATCCATTTCTTTCCAAAGCTCCTCAAGGCTGGGGGGCTCGGCGGGCGGCGCGGCATTCTTCTCATAGAGGGGAGCCGACGCATCCTCTGACGCGCGTGCTGGCGAGATTGGGAATGCTGACGCGTCCACCTTGACGCGTCATGGTGAGGAGCAGAATGCCAACGCGTCCTCCTCGACTAGTGGCGGCGAGGAACGGAACGATGATGCGTCCTCCTCGACTAGTGGCGGTGAGGAACGGAACGGCGACGCGTGACTGTCCATGTGGTGCAGCGAGGGGCACCTACGGCTTGGGTGGGGGGATGCCATGGTGGTCAACGTGAGAGGGAGGGGGAGGAGATAGCAATGAACGTGAGCGTTCTTCTGAATGCCGTGGGAGGCGTAATATTTATAGCGAGCAATGGCACACCTACGTAATATATGGACTAAGCTTCACTGACTTAAGTGCAGGTCCAGTTGCGTCACTGACATGTGGGCCAGATGCCTGTTGGGCCCACATGTCAGTGACCCAATGCACGTACAATTAAGTAACTGAAGCAGCTACGTGGGCATATTTGTTGGAGTAAATTACGGGTGAGGGAAGGGGTGGAAATATTGCTGGTCATAACGGATTGGACGAGCGCGGGGGAGGAGAGTCACGCATGCAGATTTTTTCCACATGGGGTGGAGTGGTGGGACTGCTGGAGGGAGAAAGAGAGTCAAGTAGGCGTTCAGATTTCAAGGTGCACTAAATTTCAAAATTGGGTCAGTCAATTTTTGAGAGTTCGCCGGTGCGAAGGAAGGGGCTCGGGTGGGGACAGTGGTGGGGCCTGGCCGAACGAAGAAAACTCGACGCGGGTGGGGCGGGGTGGGGTGGGGGTGGTGCAGGAATATAGGCGATGTTGGCGGTTCAGGGGAGGGCGGGGGGGTCGGAGCCGGTGGTTCGGGCGGCGGCCCATGCGATGTTCTGTATGGGAAGAATCAGAGACGAGGAAGAAGAAGGGTGTCGGTGTCAAAACCGACGGATCTCGGGTAGGGGGTCCCGAACTGTGTGTCTAAGGAGGATGGTAACAGGAGGCAGGGGACACGATGTTTTACCCAGGTTCGGGCCCTCTTGATGGAGGTAAAACCCTACGTCCTGCTTGATTAATATTGATGATATGGGTAGTACAAGAGTACATCTACCACGAGATCAGAGAGGCTAAACCCTAGAAGCTAGCCTATGGTATAATTGTATGTTGTCCTACGGACTAAAACCCTCCGATTTATATAGACACCGGAGAGGTTAGGGTTACACAAGGTCGGTTACAAAGGAGGAGATAGACATATCCGTATTGCCTAGCTTTCCTACCACGCCAAGTAGAGTCCCATCCGGACACGAGACGAAGTCTTCAATCTTGTATCTTCATAGTCTAACAGTCCGGCCAATGGATATAATCCGGTTGTCCGGAGACCCCCTAATACAGGACTCCCTCAGTAGCCCCTGAACCAGGCTTTCAATGACGATGAGTCCGGCGCGCAGTGTTGTCTTCGGCATTGCAAGGCGGGTTCCTCCTCCGAATACACCACGGAAGAATTTGAATACAAGGATAGTGTCCGACCCTGCATACCACCGTAGAGAGAATAATATTTCCACAAATCTAGTTTGCTGACTTGTTTTGGCAACACGACATTATGTCATGGCCCGGGGATTATTCGAACTGTTTCCTTTAACTAGCCCCGCACATAACGTGAGAAAGTTTTTTGACACGTCTTGTCAAAGCAGAGATCGTGTCCCCTTATCACGGGATTCTCATCAATACGGGTGTGGGTAACCCAACCGCGCCATCGATTACGGCACTTGGGGGACAAGCGAGTTTTACCAGGCTAGTGGGGATGCATAGTTTCGTCCGCCCATATAAAGGGATAAGGATTTACCTTTTCATCCACGCCTTCTTCCTCCTTCGCTCATCCGTTTCTGCACACTCGAGCTCCAGTGCCCAAGTTCGCATTTCCCACCTCGACCTTCTCCAACCATGTCCGGAGCGAGAGGCAGGTGGATGGTCTCCTCCATCACGGAGGGACACGTCAAGAAGCTGAGGAGAGTCGGATACTTGCCTGATGACATCGCGCATCGGCTCCCAGACGAGGGGCAGCTCATCCCCACCCCCAGGCCCCATGAGAGGGTAGTGTTCCTTACCCATTTCCTCCGCGGACTGGGATTCCCTCTCCACCCATTTGTCCGGCAGCTCATGTTCTACTACGGCCTGGATTTCCATGATTTGGCCCCGAACTTCATCCTCAACATCTCGGCGTTTATCATCGTGTGCGAGGCCTTCCTCCGCATCAAGCCCCACTTTGGCTTATGGCTGAAGACTTTTAATGTCAAGCCGAAGGTAGTGAACGGCCGCCAGGCGGAGTGCGGAGGCGCCATGGTGGGCAAGATGCCCAACGTCACATGGCTCGAGGGCTCCTTTGTGGAGACCATAAAGGGGTGGCAGTCGGGGTGGTTCTACATCATCGAGCCGCGTGACCCTACATGGTTAGTGGCCCCCGAGTTCCGATCTGGCTTCCCCACACGGCTCACCTCCTGGCAAGAGAAGAGCCTGTCCTGGGGTAGTTCGGGAGAGCTGAACGGACTCCAAACATGTATTCAAAACATGGTCAACAAGAAGCTCAAACTCGTCAACGTAGTCCAGGTCATGCTCAACCGCCGGATCCTCCCGTGCCAACAATGGGCCTTCAACTTGTGGGAGTTCGACCCGGTGTAGCACCGAACTCTGAACAGGTTCTTTGACACAACTCACGAAGATGCCTGGAGGGTGCTGTTCAAGAGCGTCGAGGTCCCCCCTCCCACTACTGAGGATCGCGGATTCAGCGCGAAGCGCCAAGCCAGCGCGGTAAGCTGCTTTACCTCTTACAGGATACTTGTTTTTCATAGCTTGACTCCATGCGGGATCTAAACTCCCGTACCTTTGACAGGACTGGCAGGAGACGGCCGGGCAGATCGACTGTCCGGCTCCTTTGCCCGAAGGCCCAGCAGACGCTCTTCTGACGAAGATGCTGACCCCGGCTCCTTATATGGTGCCGGAGAAGACCAAGAAGGCCAAGGGAACCCGAAAGAGTTCCCGGCGCCAGACGTCATCAGACTCACTGTCCGAGGACTCTACGGCGCAATCCTCCCCCAAAGACAAGGAGGCAGAAGAAGATGCTCCCCCTCCAGACAGGGGAGACAAGAAAAGGAAGGCCGCCCCAACTGGGGAGGCCGAAGGGTCCAAGAAGGGAAGGACTCTCCTTCCGGAGAGCTCTACCACCGCCGCCGATGGCGAAGATGAGTGGCTGCCCGGGGTCAGGCCCCTGGGGAAGTCGTAAGTATTCGGATACCAGAGTCACTCATAGCACCCCTTTTTCGCACTACTTTACCTAACGCCGAATGTGATAATGCAGGCCGCCCCGAGCCCGTATCGATGTATCATCGGACGGCTCCCTGGGCTCGTCGGATATGGATAGCGATCCAGTTCCGACCGCCACCTCCCCCCATGCTGCGGACGACGCCGAGGTGCTATCTCAAGAGGCACCGGGTCAAGGGGAGATAGTCCCGGAGGTGCCTCAAGGCGGCCTCCCGGACTCCGGGAGCAGAGGGGACAAGGCCCCTGAGGGCTCCGAGTTCGGCCCTCGGCCGAACACTGCGCCGGAACCTCCAGTGGTTCCGGACTCGGGTAGGCGGCCTCCTTCTAAGAGGGGCAAGACACCTACACCGGTGACCTCTATCCATCCAGAGGCGCCGGACAATCTGCTAGAAACGCTTCGCAGCGCTTCCATCGATGAGGAGCACCGCACTATTATGAGTGCGGTGATCCAGAAGGTTCAGTCCGCTAAGAGCGGATTGACTGAAGCCTGTGCCAGCCTTCTAATAGGCTTTGAGGTAAGTGTTTAAAGTATAGGGAAAATATTACCGCATGGACAGTAGCCCCTGATGCTCTGTTCGGTGTTCACAAAGAAAAGCCGAACAGAGGATCAAACAATATC
Organism: Triticum urartu; assembly: GCF_003073215.2. Taxonomy (NCBI): domain Eukaryota; kingdom Viridiplantae; phylum Streptophyta; class Magnoliopsida; order Poales; family Poaceae; genus Triticum; species Triticum urartu. The sequence goes on from NC_053026.1 coordinate 80,495,366, forward strand.
GCAGGAGTCTAATATGAGTATGTCAATATGCATATGCAGGCTTCGCTGCTGGCGTCCGCCGCACTGACTGCGGAGGTCGCCATACTGAAGCAGGACCTTAAACGGTCCCAGGACGAGCTCGACCTTACCAAGAGGCAGCTCGAGGAGAACAAAGGTAAGTAGTACCTAGTCTGTGGATATGTATGAAAAGAATGCGATTGCAAAATGACAGGATCATCATGAATTTGCCAGGGGCCGCGACCAAAGTGGTGACCCTAAAGCAAGCGTTGTCCGAGGCCAAAGATAAAGCGGCCAGGGAGCACACCGAGCGAGAAAAGCAAGAGGCTCGGATGGGCGAGGTGCAGCAAGAGCTCCAGGATCTCGTGGCGAAGCACGAGGCGTTGGAGCTTCACTCGAAGACGCCAGAGTCTGAGCTTGACGCGGCCCTCGAGAGCGCAAAAAGTGCCAAGGCCGAAGCCCAAAAGGCCCTCCAGGAGATCGACGCAATGAAGAAGATAGCGGCGGGTAAGGCATTCTATATGCAAAGCAAGCATGTAAAAGTAAATTACCGATTACTTACCCGAATCCGGAGCACTCCAGGAGCATTCGCAGATTTGCCACGCAGCGTGTCCGATGCCGCACAATTTTACCAGGCCGAGGATGGAAGCTCAACGGAGAAGCTGTTCTGGTCTCAGTATACTGGGGCCGAACACCCGGTTCCAATGAGCGACCAGCTGAAGCAGCTGTTTGAGCTACATAAGGCGGCCAAACAGGACATGAAGGGCTTTATAGTCCGGTTGTGGCCTGGCGACGCCCTTCCGAACAGCTTCTTCGGCCTGGTGAGGCGGCTTGTGGATGCCTGCCCGCGGTTGGAGGTCATCAAGCGATCCATCTGCATTGAAGGTGCATGCCGGGCTTTCGCCCGTGTGCAATTGCAATGGGTCAAGCTAGATGCCGTGAAGCTGATCAAGGAAGGGCCGCCGGAGGGCAAGGAGCATCGCCACCCCGAGATGTACTACGAGGGTGTTCTGCTGGGTGCCCGTCTCATAGCGGATGAGTGCACAAAAGATGTAATATTTGAGTAAAACTTTCTCGTGTGATCCTGTATTTATGAAAACTTGTTTCATATGCGCTATGCAACGCTTGTTTGAATTTAAAATATTACCTTCTGCTTGGCTGTTTATCCAATCTGAGAGATGGCTAGTCCTCGGCTTCTACCCCCATGTCGCGAGTGCTGGGGTGTTTGGGATAAACCTGAGCACTCTTGTTCCCATTTTTGGGTCCTTCGAGGGAGGTGCTCAGCACAACGAACAAGGCAACCGGACTAATAATTCTTTATCACTCTCACTTAGCCATAGAATTCTATAATTTTAAATTTCGGTGAAGCCCCTGGTATTCGGAAGACCGAATTCGGGGCGCGATACATGCCTTTAAGCCGGATAGGGCCGGCCCCTCGCTCTAAGCGGCATAAGTCTTTAGGGACTCGAAACCTCGCCGAACAGCGACCAGTCTCTCACCTTATCATGACGGTCAGTTTTAGCTTTCTCTACTGAGGTGCTTAACCCAGCAGAACCGGAGCACAATCGCAGTAGTTCTCCTAGCGCTACCTTAGCCGATAGAGTGGAACGTAAGGTACCAAAACATAGGAGCCGGGCAAACCCAACATTTGACCAAAGACATGATTCGGAGCTGATGCATATAATGCTATAAGTTCGGGGTGCCGCACTTGTGAAAGTTTGGACTTTTCACACCATATTGTGGGGTACGTAAGCCCCTGGTGTATTGGCCGTACCAGAGTGTACGGTTGCAAGGCGTCATTAATGAACACATATATATATATAACATGAATGCAATAATAGTCGTAATGTTATGCATTGTTTATTCAAAAAGGTGCATTAAAGCAGAATGATACAAATAGTGCGATAAGCAAAGAGTAGGACTATGTCCCTTCCAAGGGCAAGCTGAGGAATAGTATTAAATCAAATATTTCGCTCGTTATTGTAATCCACCTGGGAATTCCATGGTGTGACGTAGCTTTCTGCCTCCTTGGTTGCTGCATCATGTGTTCGGCAATAGTGCTGCCGGACAGGGTTTCCAGAGATTAATGTCCTGAAAAAGAGAAAAATAACCAAGCGGGAAGCCCCTAGTGCGGTTTAAGCCGCGTCTTGGGGCATGCCGTAGTTGTGCCCCCCTCCCCGCCTGTGCCCATGGTATTTTTAATGCGTAATTATGTATGCGTGGCACGAGTTTCGCCGCTTGGCTGGGACTGGGGTAGGGGCCGCATTGCTACGTGAGCTCAGATCATGCCAGGCAGTCTAGTTGTCGATTGCTCCGAGCGCACTTGAAGGTGTCCGGGTCTTGAAACGCCAAACTGGTGGATTGCCTTGGGAGGCTGCTTTGCGCTTCTGCTGCGAGGGCCACAGTGTGCTCCTCCGTTCGGAGAGAGCGCTCTGTGTTTCCATTGACTGTAATAACCCCACGGGTCCTGGCATCTTGAGCTTGAGGTATGCATAATGCGGTACCGCATTAAATCTCGCAAATGTGGTTGGCCCGAGCAGTGCATGATAACCACTGCGGAACGGGACTATATCAAAGATTAACTCTTCGCTTCGGAAGTTATCCGGGGATCCGAAGACCACTTCTAGTGTAATTGAGCCTGTGCAATGGGCCTCTACGCCTGGAATAATGCCTTTAAAGGTCGTTTTTGTGGGTTTGATCCTTGAGGGGTCGATACCCATTTTGTGCACTGTGTCCTGATAAAGCAGGTTCAGGCTGCTGCCGCCATCCATAAGGACTCGAGTGAGGTGAAATCCGTCAATGATTGGGTCTAGAACCAGTGCAGCGAATCCGCCATGACGGATACTAGTGGGGTGGTCCCTGCGATCGAAAGTGATCGAATAGGAGGACCATGGGTTGAACTTTGAGGCGATTGGCTCCAATGCATATACGTCCCTGAGCGCACGCTTCCGCTCCCTCTTGGGGGTGTGGGTTGCGTATATCATGTTCACCGTCCGCACTTGTGGGGGAAACCTCTTCTGTCCTTCGGTGTGTGGCTGCCGGGGCTCCTCCTCGTCATCGCTATGTGACCCCTTATCCCTGTTTTCGGCAATTAACTTGCCGACCTACTTGAACACCCAACAATCCCTGTTGGTGTGATTGGATGGCTTGTCTGGGGTGCCGTGTATTTGACACAAGCGATCGAGTATGCGGTCCAAAATGGACGGGCCCGGCGTACTTTGTTTAAATGGCTTTTTCTGCTGACTGGGTTTAGAGCCTTTGAATCCGGCATTGACTGTCGTATCCTCAGTATGACCGCTGTTAATGCGGCGCTTATGTTTGTTGCGACGGGACCTGCTATTGTCGTCCTTGGTATCCGAGGTACCATGGTTCTTTGACATATTGTTACTGCAAGCCAGCCAGCTGTCTTCTCCCGCATAAAAGCGGGTCATGAGTGTCATGAGGGCTGCCATAGATTTCGGCTTTTCCTGACCAAGGTGACGGGCTAGCCACTCGTCGCGGATGTTATGTTTGAAAGCCGCTAGGGACTCTGCATCCGGACAGTCGACGATTTGATTTTTCTTTGTTAGGAACCGAGTCCAGAATTGCCTGGCCGATTCTTCTGGCTGCTGAATTATGTGGCTCAAGTCATCGGCATCTGGTGGTCGCACATAAGTGCCCTGAAAGTTGTCGAGGAATGCGGCCTCCAAATCTTCCCAACAACTGATGGACTCTGCTGGCAAGTTGTTAAGCTAATGCCGCGCTGGTCCTTTGAGCTTTAGTGGGAGGTATTTGATGGCGTGTAAGTCATCACCGCGGGCCATGTGGATGTGGAGGAGGAAATCCTCGATCCATACCGCAGGATCTGTTGTGCCGTCGTATGATTCAATATTTACAGGTTTGAAACCTTCTGGGATTTGATGATCCATTACTTCGTCTGTGAAGCATAAGGGGTGTGCGGAGCCTCTGTATTGGGCTATATCGCGACGCAGCTCAAATGGGTCTCTCCCGTTGTGTTCGGCCTGGCCGGATTTACTTTTACTGTATCCGGTGTGACGTTTATCGTCTCGCATAGTGGCGCGCCCTCGTGATCTGTAGATCGATCTTGCATGTTTTGCTTTGTCCTCCAATACGTCTCGCAGGTCTGGCATGTTTCCCCATGCTTTTTTATTTGAATGGCGTCGGGGTGCGGGCTGACCTTTTGGCTGGAATGCCTCTCTATCACGGCCACAAGGTGGCCGATCAGCCGCATCATACGCTTCTTCCTCCAGTCGAGGTAGCAGCCTGCATTTTGGGTAACTCTTGGAGGGGCGCTCGAGTTTATATTCCTCGGCCACGAGGACTTCAGTCCATCTATCAGCTAGCAGATCTTGATCGGCTTGAAGCTGCTGCTGCTTTTTCTTAAGGCTATTTGCCGTGGCCATAAGCCGGCGCTTGAAGCACTTTTGTTCGACGGGATCCTCTGGCACGGCGAATTCGTCATCGCCGAGGCTTGCCTTGTCTTCGGAGGGGGGGCATGTAATTATCATCCTCCACCTCTCTGTCTGCCGCTCTCTCAGGAGGGCTAGCTCCTCCATCCTCCTGCTCTAAATCTTGCTGGAGGGGGTTGTTGTTGTCTTCGGCACTATCCGGAGTGTTATTACCTCCTGTGCCGGTATCACCACTTTTGCTTTGGCGGGACTTAGAGCGGCGCCGCTGATGTCAGCGCTTGGGTTGCTTCTTGGAGGGGTCATCCTCCGCTGTCTCGTAGCCATTGCCTTCTTTGGGTGTATCCACCATGTATATATCGTATGATGAGGTGGCTGTCCAGTGCCCTGTGGGCAGTGGTTCCTCTTCGTCTCCCACGTCGTTGTCCATACCGTTGATATCTTCGGAGTCGAAGTCGAGCATGTCGGTTAAGTCATTGACAGTGGCTACTAAGTGGGTGGTGCGTGGGCCGCGAATTTCTTCGTCGTCCGCATCCCAGTCCTGCCGGACGTAGTTCGGCCAGGACTCTCCTGACAAGGAGAGAGACCTTAATGAGTTCAGTATGTCGCCGAAGGGCGAGTGCGGAAAGATATCCGCAAAGGTAAACTCCATGATCAGCGCCCAATCAGATTCGATAGGAACGGGCGCAGGCGGTTCGGAGTCCGTGGCCGGAGAAGAATTCGGCAGTTTAACAACACGGCTCTCGGGCAAGGTAAGGTCGATGTTTGGCTCGATCGCCGCTGAGGGTAACGCCTTCGTGGCGGGGTCCATCCCCCGGTCCATGGTCGGCGCAACTGGCTCCGAATTGAGGGTCGGAGCGGCTGCCGGTGCGATCTCCAGAACGCTGTCTGATGGTAGAGCTAAATCGTACTCATCGTGATCGCGTGACACACAAGGCAGAGGCTCGAATCCGTCCAAGATCAAGTCTCCGCGAATATCGGCCGTGTAGTTTAGGCTTCCAAACCTGACCTGATGGCCAGGGGCGTAACTTTCAATATGCTCCAGATGGCCAAGCGAATTGGCCCGCAGTGCAAAGCCGCCGAACACGAAGATCTGTCTGGGGAGAAAAGTCTCACCCTGGACTGCATCACCATCGATGATAGTAGGAGCCATCAAGCCTAACAGCGACAACATAGAGGAACTCTTAATGAAAGCACCAATGTCAGTGTCAAAACCGGCGGATCTCGGGTAGGGGGTCCCGAACTGTGCGTCTAAGGCGGATGGTAATAGGAGGCAGGGGACACGATGTTTTACCCAGGTTCGGGCCCTCTTGATGGAGGTAAAACCCTACGTCCTGCTTGATTAATATTGATGATATGGGTAGTACAAGAGTAGATCTACCACGAGATCAGAGAGGCTAAACCCTAGAAGCTAACCTATGGTATGATTGTATGTTGTCCTACGGACTAAAACCCTTTGATTTATATAGACACCGAAGAGGTTAGGGTTACACAAGGTCGGTTACAAAGGAGGAGATACACATATCCGTATTGCCTAGCTTGCCTACCACGCCAAGTAGAGTCACATCCGGACACAAGACGAAGTCTTCAATCTTGTATCTTCATAGTCTAACAGTCCGGCCAATGGATATAGTCCGGCTGTCCGGAGACCCCCTAATCCAGGACTCCCTCAAAGGGTTAGGAGACGTAGGATCTTCATCCAACTACCTGAAATGGTCGACTGACCTAAATGACAAAAGTCACGTGACTTGCATGCAGACATGCCTTTATATTCAGTACCATCATCGTACCTGCTTAGCACTGCTACTGAATCCATCAAGCTAAACAACGTGCCACTCATAATTCCAAACTTGTTGCTCAAATACGAATCTGATATGATGCTGATATTACAAAAACAGATAACGTTTAATTGGTCAGCTAATGTTCCTACTTTACTTTCGAAAAGCACGTGCACCACATATAGAGAGACAACATGGAGTTACATTCTTAATGCGCTCTGGTTCATCATGTGTGGGCACTGCGCAACGAACATTTTATTATCCAAAATCTGCTTGCTCTTCTTTAGCATGTTCCTCTTCTGTTCTTCTGTAATAAGTACTCTCTCCGTTCCTAAATACAAGTCTTTGTATAGATTCCACCATGGACTACATATGGAGCAAAATGAGTGAATCTACACTCTAAAATGTATCTGTATACATCTGTATGTGATCCATAGTGGAAATCTCTACAAAGACTTGTATTTTGGAACGGAGGGATTATGATAGTAGTACAGTATGTTCCTTGTAGTGAAGATGAGCAGGGACATTTGTAGTGTAGATGTCTATACGGTCGGTTGTGATGGACACTTTGAACTCTTCGGGCCTCTTTGATTCGTAGTATTTTGTAAACATAGGAATAGGATTTGTAGTGGCATGTCCACTTGAATCCTATAAGATTAGCAAGGAAATGCGGGGAGTTGTGTCGGCTTTGAGAGTTACATTGATATTAACAGTACCTGATACGTCTCCGTTGTATCTATAATTTCTGATTGTTCCATGCCAATATTTTACAACTTTCATATATTGTTGGCAACTTTTTATACTATTTTTGGGACTAACATATTGATCCAGTGCCCAGTGCCAGTTCCTGTTTGTTGCATGTTTTTTGTTTTGTAGAAAATCCATATCAAACAGAGTCCAAACGGGATAAAAACTGACGGAGATTTTTTTTGGAATATATGTGATTTTTGGGAAGAAGAATCAACGCGAGACGATGCCCGAGGGGGCCATGAGGCAGGGGCGCGCCCCAAGGGGTCAGGCGCGCCCTGGGCCCCCGTGGCCACCCGTACGGCGGTTGGTGCCTTCTTTCTCCGCAAGAAAGCCAATATTTGGATAGGAATCGTGTTAACATTTCAGCCCAATCGAAGTTACGAATCTCCGAGAATATAAGAAACGGTGAAAGGCCAGAATCTAGAATGCAGAAACAGAGACAGACAGAGAGACGAATCCAATCTCGGAGGGGCTCTCGCCCCTCCACTGCCATGGAGGCCATGGAACAGAGGGGAAACCCTTCTCCCATATAGGGAGAAGGTCAAGGAAGAAGAAGAAGAAGAAGAAGAAGAAGGCGGGCTCTCTTCCCCTATCTTCCGGTGGCGCCGGAACGGCGTCGGGGCCATCATCGTCACCGCAATCTACACCAACACCTCCGTCATCTTCACCAACATCTTCATCACCTTCCCCCATCTATCTACAACGGTCCACTCTCCCGCAACTCAATGTACCCTCTACTTGAACATGGTGCTTTATGCTTCATATTATTATCCAATGATGTGTTGCCATCCTATGATGTCTCAGTAGATTTTTGTTGTCCTATCGGTAATTGGTGAATTGCTATGATTGGTTTAATTTGCTTGTGGTTATGTTGTTGTCCTTTGGTGCCCATCATATGAGCGTGCGCGTGGATCACACCATAGGGTTAGTTGTATGTTGATAGGATTATGTATTGGAGGGAAAGAGTGACAGAAGCTTCAACCTAGCATAGAAATTGATGCATATGGGACTGAAGGGGAACCAATATATCTTAATGATATGGTTGGGTTTTACCTTAATGAATGTTAGAAGTTGCGGATGCTTGCTAATATTTCCAATCATAAGTGCATAGAATTCCAAGTCAGGGATGACATGCTAGCAGTGGCCTCTCCCACATAAAACTTGCTATCGGTCTAGTAAAGTAGTCAATTTCTTAGGGACAATTTCGCAACTCCTACCACCACTTTTCCACACTCGCTATACTAACTTTATTGCTTCTTTACCTAAAACAGCCCCTAGTTTTTTATGTGCTTTTTATATTCTTGCAAACCTATCCCGTTACACCTACAAAGTACTTCTAGTTTCATATTTGTTCTACCTTTAGCTCCTCGTTGGGTTCGACACTCTTACTTATCGAAAGAGGCTACAATTGATCCCCTATACTTGTGAGTTATCAAGACCTTTTTCTGGCGCCGTTGCCGGGGAGTTGTAGCGTGAGGTGAATATTCTCGTGTGTGCTTGTTTGCTTTATCACTAAGTAGTTTTGATTTGTTGTTCTAAATTGTTCTCTATCTTTAGTTATGGATATGGAACACGAAATACAAAAAATTTAGGTTCACTTGCTACTCATGGAGATGGGGAACCGCCTAAAACCCTCGATGCTCATTATGTGAAAGATATTTTGCACTACTTTAATAATCCTAAGAAAACCCCATTCAATTATATAATGGGAGACACGTTGGATCAACATGAATACCTTAGGGATTATCGCTTGACTCAAAAAGGGAAACTATTATGGGATCAAATTTATATGTTGCATTGGTATACTCGGCATCTATGCTTGAGATATGATTATACTTGTTGCTCTAGGATGAAGGCTCCACACCTTCCCTTTTGATGCGAATTTAATGATAATGAAACGTTAGCTTCTTATGCTAATGGTATATATGATTACTATGATGTGGAACGAATAGAAGAATTTGTTGCTTTTAAGGGTGCTTCTGAAATTGAATCTTTGTTTAAAGAGTTTGAAGATTTTGATGATTCAGTTTATAGACCTGAAAATTTAGCTATCCTTAAATATTTCTATGAGAATTATAAATACAATTATGATATTGATGAATTTATTGAGAAAGTCTCCGCTGTCCGAGAAGAGATTAATATTTTGCAAGAGTCTATGGAAGAAGAAACTGATGAAACTGTGAGCTCATTGGATGAAAAAAGATGACGAGGAGAGCGAAGAACAAAAGGAGGAAGATCGGATTAGCTACCCGTGCCCACCTTCTAATAAGAGTAACTCTCCAGCTCATACATTATTTAATGTCCCTTCGTTCTTACCGAAGGATGAATGCCATGATAATTGCTATGATCCCGTTGATTCGTTTGAAATATCCCTTTTTGATGAACTTGATGCTGTCTATTCTTGTGGCCAAGATGCCAATATGAATTATTCTTATGGAGATGAACTTGCTATTGTTCCTTATGTTAAACATGAAATTTTTGCTATTGCACCCACACATGATAGTCCTATTATCTCCAAACTACACTATATCGGAGAAGTTTGCACTTATTAAGGATTATATTGATGGGTGGCCTTTTACCATTGTACATGATAATTTTGATGAATATAATATGCATGTGCTTGATTCTCCTACTTGCAATTATTATGAGAGAGGAACAACATCTCCCCTCTCTATGTTTCCAACACGATAAAATTGCAAGAAACTTCTTACGCTATGCATTGGCCCTTACTTGATGTGCATTAATTGTTCTTGTATGACATGCTGATGCATAGGAAGAGAGTTAGACTTCATAATTGCTTGATATATATTGCTTTGTGCTCAGTATTAAATGCCAAATCATTGCTAATTCAAATTGTCTTTGATATACCTTGGGATCCGGGTGGATTCATTACTTGAGCACATTATGCCTAGCTTAATGGCTTTAAAGAAAGCGTTGCCAGGGAGACAACCCGGAATTTTTAGAGAGTAATTTATTTCTGTTGTGGGCTTTTATAAAGTTTAAGAACAAAAATAATGTGCCAAGATTTTCCTTTAGGATGTTTACATTGCTTGCTGGTTTGTGCGGTGCAAGACAGAAACTTTGGTTGTAGTGCGCGATTTTAAATTTTTTACTGGAACGTCAAACGGTTCTGAAACCTTTTGCAATGTCTTTCTATACAAATATTTTATTTTTCCTAATTTTTTCAGAATTTTTGGAGTACCATAAGTATGGTGAATGTTCAGATTACTACAGACTGCCCTGTTTAAGACAGATTCTGCTTTTGATGCATAGTTTGCTTGTTTTGATGAAACTATCAATTTCTATCAGTGGATTAAGCTATGGAAAAGTTATATTACAGTAGATACAATGAAAAAATAAAATATGAATTGGTTTGCAACATAACTTAGAGTAGTGATTTGCTTTATTATACTAACGGATCTTACCGAGCTTTCTGTTGAGTTTTGTGTGGATGAAGTGTTCGAAGATCGAGGAGGTCTCGATGTGAGGAGAACGAGGAGAGGAAAGATCTCAAGCTTGGGGATGCCCAACGCACCCCAAGTAAATATTCAAGGATACTCAAGTGTCTAAGCTTGGGGATGCCTCGGAAATCATCCCATCTTTCTTCAACAAGCATCGGTATGTTTTCGGATTTGTTTCGTTCATGTGATATGTGCAAATCTTGGAGCATCTTTTGCATTTAGTTTTCACTTTTCTTTGATGCACCATGCTGGTATGAGATAGTACTTGGTTGATTTATAGAATGCTCATTGCACTTCACTTATATTTTTTGAGTATGGCTTTATAGAATGCTTCATGTGCTTCACTTATATCATTTGAAGTTTGGATTGTCTGTTTCTCTTCACATAGAAAACCGCCATTTGTAGAATTCTCTTTTGCTTCACTTATATTTGTTATAGCGTGGGCATATCTTTTGTAGAAAGAATTAAACTCTCTTGCTTCACTTATATCTATTTAGAGAGATGACACGAATTGGTCATTCACATGGTTAGTCATAAAATCCTACATAAAACTTGTAGATCACTGAATATGATATGTTTGATTCCTTGCAATAGTTTTGCGATATAAAGGCGGTGATATTAGAGTCGTGCTATTTTAGTAATTGTGAAACTGAGAAATACTTGTGTTGAGGTTTGCAAGTCCCGTAGCATGCACGTATGGTAACTGTTGTGTGACAAATTCGAAGCATGAGGTGTTTCTTTGATTGTCTTCCTTATGAGTGGCGGTCGGGGATGAGCGATGGTCTTTTCCTACCAATATATCCCCCTATGAGCATGCATGTAGTGCTTGGTTTTGATTACTTGTAGATTTTTGCAATAAGTATGTGAGTTCTTTATGACTAATGTTGAGTCCACAGATTATACGCACTCTCACCCTTCCATCGTTGCTAGCCTCTTAGGTACCATGCATTGCCCTTTCTCACCTCGAGAGTCGGTGCAAACTTTGCCGGTGCATCCAAACCCCGTGATATGATACGCTCTATCACACATAAGCCTCCTTATATCTTTCTCAAAACAGCCACCATACCTACCTATTATGGCATTTCCATAGCCATTCCGAGATATATTGCCATGCAACTTCCATCATCATCATATGCATGACTTGAGCATTCATTGTCATATTGCTTTGCATGATCGTAAGATAGCTAGCATGATGTTTTCATGGCTTGTCCATTTTTTGATGTCATTGATACGCTAGATAATTGCACATCTCGGTACACCACTGGAGGCATTCATATAGAGTCATACTTTGTTCTAGACAGAGAGTTGTAATATTGAGTTGTAAGTAAATAAATGTGTGATGATCATCATGCATTATTAGAGCATTTCCCCAGTGAGGAAAGGATAATGGAGACTATGATTTCCCCACAAGTCGGGATGAGACTCCGGACTTTTAAAAAATAAAAGAGGCCAAAGAAACCCACCAAAACAAAAAAACAAAAAAACAAAAAAATGAGAGAAAAAGAGAGAAGGGGCAATGCTACTATCCTTTTACCACACTTGTGCTTCAAAGTAACACCATGTTCTTCATATAGAGAGTCTCTTGAGTTATCACTTTCATATACTAGTGGGAATTTTCATTATAGAACTTGGCTTGTATATTCCGATGATGGGCTTCCTCAAATGCCCGAGCTCTTCATGAGCAAGAAAGTTGGATGCACACCCACTTAGTTTCCAGTTTGAACTTTCATACACTTATAGCTCTTAGTGCATTCGTTGCATGGCAATCCCTACTCCTCGCATTGACATCAATTGATGGGCATCTCCATAGCCCGTTGATTAGCCACGTCGATGTGATACTTTCTCCCTTTTTGTCTTCTCCACACAACCTCCATCATCATATTCTATTCCACCTATAGTGCTATGTCCATGGCTCGCGCTCATATATTGCATGAAGGTTGAAAAAGTTTGAAAATACACAAGTATGAAACAGTTGCTTGGCTTGTCATCGGGGTTGTGCATGATGGGAGCATTTTGTGTGTTGAAGATGGAGCATAGCCAGACCATATGATTTTGTAGGGATAACTTTCTTTGGCCATGTTATTTTGAAAAGACATGATTGCTTTATTAGTATGCTTGAAGTATTATAGTCTTAATGTCAAATGATAGACTGTTGCTTTGAATCACTCGTGTCTTAATATTCATGCCATGATTAGATTACATGATCAAGATTATGCTAGGTAGCATTCACATCAAAATTATCTTTTTTATCATTTACCTACTGGAGGACGAGCAGGAATTAAGCTTGGGGATGTTGATACGTCTCCGTCGTATCTATATTTTTTTTATTGTTCCATGCCAATATTATACAACTTTCATATACTTTTGGCAACTTTTTATACTATTTTTGGGACTAACATATTGATCCAGTGCCCAATGTCAGTTCCTATTTGTTGCATGTTTTTTGTTTCACAAAAAATCCATATTAAATAGAGTCCAAACGGGATAAAAACTGACGGAGATTTTTTTTAGAATATATGTGAATTTTGGGAAGAAGAATCAACGCAAGAAGATGCCCGCGGGGGCCACGAGGCAGGGGGCGCGCCCCAGGGGGTCAGGCGTGCCCTGGGCCCTCATGGCCACCCTGTAAGGCGGTTGGTACCCTTCTTTCGCCGCAAGAAATCCAATATGCGGATAGAAATCTTGTTAAAATTTCAGCCCATCGGAGTTACGGATCTCCAGGAATATAAGAAACGGTCAAAGGCCAGAATCGGGAACGCAGAAACAGAGGGAGACAGAGAGACAGATCCAATCTCGGAGGGGCTCTCGCCCCTCCACTGCCATGGAGACCATGGAACAGAGGGGAAACCCTTCTCCCATCTAGGGAGAAGGTCAAGGAAGAAGAAGAAGGGGCTCTCTCCCCCTCTCTTCCGGTGGCGCCGGAACGCCGCCTGGGCCATCATCGTCACCGCAATCTACACCAACACCTCTGTCATCTTCACCAACATCTTCATCACCTTCCCCCATCTATCTACAGCGGTCCACTCTCCCTCAACCCGCTGTACCCTCTACTTGAACATGGTGCTTTATGCTTCATATTATTGTCCAATGATGTGTTGCCATCCTATGATGTCTGAGTAGATTTTTGTTGTCCTATCAGTAATTGGTGAATTTCTATGATTGGTTTAATTTGCTTGTGGTTATGTTGCTGTCCTTTGGTGCCCATCATATGAGAGCTCGTGTGGATCACACCATAGGGTTAGTTGTATGTTGATAGTACTATGTATTGGAGTGCAAGAGTGACAGAAGCTTCAACCTAGCATAGAAATTGATGCATACAGGATTGAAGGGGGACCAATATATCTTAATGCTATGGTTGGGTTTTACCTTAATGAACGTTAGTAGTTGCGGATGCTTGCTAATATTTCCAATCATAAGTGCATAGAATTCCAAGCCAGGGATAACATGCTAGCAGTGGCCTCTCCCATATAAAACTTGCTATCGGTCTAGTAAAGTAGTCAATTGCTTAGGGACAATTTCGCAACTCCTACCACCACTTTTTCACACTCGCTATACTAACTTTAGTGCTTATTTACCTAAAACAGCCCCTAGTTTTTATTTGCGTGATTTTTATATTCTTGCAAATCTATCCTATTACACCTACAAAGTACTTCTAGTTTCATACTTGTTCTAGGTAAAGCGAACGTTAAGCATGCGTAGAGTTGCATCAGTGGTCGATAGAACTTGAGGGAATATTTGTTATACCTTAAGCTCCTCGTTGGGTTCGACACTCTTACTTATCGAAAGAGGCTACAATTGATCCCCTATACTTGTGGGTTATCAGCACCGCACCTTCAATTGAAGAGAGCTGGTATCCGAAGCCTTTCTAGCTGTACCGGCAATACTAGCACATATATTCCAGCAAGTTCCACTTTGCTGATTTTACTCCTGATGCTTATGGTTTTCCTGTTATATCTACACTATGATCTGTGTAGCTGCTATGTGTCGCACTAGTAGTAGTCCACTCTTGAAGCTAAACAACACACCAATCATAAGTCCAAAGCTTACTTCTTCAAATATGAATTATGATATGATACTGATATTAGTTAACAGACACACATTTATTTGGTCAAGTAATGCTCCCACTTGATTTTCCAAATGCATGTGGCCACATATAGAGAGACAGCATGGAATTGCATTTCTTTGGGCGTTGTGATTCATCATGAGTGGGCAACCAACATTGTATGCAATGAAGCGGAACCTCAAGAATATGCTTCCTCTTATGTTCTTAAACATGTTCCTCTTTTGTTATTCTGTATTTAGTATGTACAGTATGTTCCTTGTCAGGATGGGGAGCAGGGACATCTGCAGTTAATAGCTGATAGAGCTGGCCTGTACATGATCGATAGGCTTTCAATTAGTAGCGGCAATACAACACTATATTTTCCAGCCAGTTCCACTTTCCCGATTTATATATCGTGGTTATGGTGTACCCCTTTTATGTACACTACGATCTGCCTAGTTGTTGTGTGCTCTTGTTATCATGGTTTGGCAATAAACTCTCTATATGGTATATTATGAACCTATCATCTGCCAACTATCCTTACTTCTGGAGCCTATTTTTTGTGTACTTGTGCCAGATTATATTAATGCACGCACCATATTACGGCACACATGAGCTCTCTCATCAGAATCCAGTGATAGCACACAAGGGTTTACAGGGGCGCTGTCGGTGTCAAAACCGACGGATCTCTGGTAGGGGGTCCCGAACTATGTGTCTAAGGTGGATGGTAACAGGAGGCAGGGGACACGATGTTTTACCCAGGTTCGGGCCCTCTTGATGGAGGTAAAACCCTACATCCTGCTTGATTATTCTTGATAATACGAGTAGTACTAGAGTTGATCTACCACGAGATCGGAGAGGCTAAACCCTAGAAGCTAGCCTATGGTATGATTGTATGTTGTCCTACGGACTAAAACCCTCCGGTTTATATAGACACCGGAGGGGGCTAGGGTTACAAATGGTCAGTTACAAAAGAGGGGATATACATATCCGTATTGCCTAGCTTGCCTTCCATGCCAAGGAGAGTCCCATCCGGACACGAGACAAAGTCTTCAATCTTGTATCTTCATAGCCCAACAGTCCGGCCAATGGATATAGTCCGGCTGTCCGGAGACCCCCTAATCCAGGACTCCCTCAGTAGCCCCTGAACCAGGCTTCAATGACGATGAGTCCGGCGCGCAGTGTTGTCTTCGGCATTGCAAGGCGGGTTCCTCCTCCGAATACACCATAGAAGAGTTTGAATACAAGGATAGTGTCCGACCCTGCAAAATGAGTTCCACATACCACCATAGAGAGAATAATATTTCCACAAATCTAATCTGTTGACACGTTTTGGCAGTATGACATCATGCCATGGCCCGGTAATTATTCGAACCATTTTTTCTTTAACCAGCCCCGCACATAACGCGAGGCAGTTTCTTGACACGTCTTGTCAAAGCAGAGATCGTGTTCCCCTTATTACGGGATTCTCATCAATACGGGCGTGGGTAACCCAACCGTGCCTAGGACTCCTAGATCTTAGGCAAGTCCCAAACAGCCACGAGGAGGACGCCTGATATTCACCCTCTTTATTAAGGGACAAGGCTTTTACTTTTTTCCCTCCCGTGCTCAATCGAATCCTTCCCCGCCCTCGAGTTCTAACACCCAAAGCCCAGGTCAGGTGCTTCGAACCTTCAATCATGTCCGGATCCAGCCTTCAAGGCCGGTGGATGCCTTCCTCCATTACGGAGGAGGATATCAAGAAGTTGAGGGAGGCCAGATATCTGACCACTGAAATTTCGCATAGGCTACCTGCCCGAGGGCAGGTTGTCCCTACTCCCGAACCCAACGAGAGCGTTGTGTTCGTCTCCCACTTCCTCTGAGGGCTAGGCCTCGCTCTGGATCCCTTCGTTAGGGGTCTTATGTTCTATTACGGGCTGGATTTTCACGATCTGGCCCCGGATTCCCTTCTTCACATCTTGTCATTTATCGTCGTTTGTGAGGCCTTCCTCCGCATTACCCCTCACTTCGGCCTATGGCTCAAGACCTTCGATGTGAAGCCGAAGATGTTCGAGGGGCAGTACGCAGCGTGCGGAGGTGCTCTAATAAGCAAAATTGCTAACGCTCCATGGCCAAAGGGTTCCTTTCCAGAGGTGTCCGGATTGTGGCAACAGGAGTGGTTTTACGTCACAGCTCCTCGAAGTGCCAAGCGGGTAGCTGCCCCCGCCTTTCACTCGGGCCCTCCACCACAACTAATGTCATGGATCAGCAGGGGGCTGAGCTGGGGTCCAGCCAAGGACGTGCCAATACTGCAGAGCCGTATCGGAGATCTCTTCGAGGGAGATTTCAGTCTGGTTATGGTAATGCAAGTTATGCTGGTTCGTCGGGTCCAACCTTGCAAACACCGGCCCCTCCGCATGTGGGAATTCAACCCGGAAGGACCGCGCACTATTCAGAATTTCCTTGGCATGACGCGCAAGGAGATGTACAAATCGTTCTTCGGACCCCAAATAGAGTGTCCGGACACTACCGAGGACGTGGGCCTGAGCAGCAACCGCACCGCTGCCCAAGTAAGTAATCCCATGGCCGAACACACTGTCCTTTTATTTATCATGACATCATTCTGATGAATCACTCTTTGACCAGGACTGGATAACAAAGGCGAAGATGATCCGGTGTTCGGCCCCCCTTCCTGGAGGCTTGGACAATCCGGTGCTAGAAAAGATGCTCGAGCCAGCACTTTGTTTGGTGCCCTCAAAGGAAGATGAAGGGGGAAGTAAAGAGGGCGAAAGCGGGCCTCCATCGCTACCTATTCCAACCGAGGGAATGAGCGCCTCCACGAGGGAGGATAACCAAGGGGAAGAATCTGACGTTCTCTCTCCCCGGGGAAGGAAGAGGACTACCTATGAAGATTCGGAAACCAAGGTTTCCAAATGGGAGAACAAATCTCCGCCAGAAGGTCCTGCCTCGGAGGGTGTTCTTGCCGCACAATGTCCACGCGGGGATCAGCCCTCTAACGAGTCGTAAGTAATCAAAAAGTACTTAATAGTGAAGATATCCTACCTTACTTCTGAGGAAAATAACCGAAGCATTTATCTTGCAGTTCGGATCTTAGCCCTTCTCAGCAGAGCTCGTCTTCAGGGGATCTTCTTCCAGAGATGATGGAGAGCGAAACGCCTCCCCCGGACTCCCCAGCTCAAGAAGCGGGCGATCTTGAAGTGTCGTCGCGCAGGGTATCTCCGGATCCGGCAAGGCCAGGAGGTAATCCTATGGCCACCCGAAGTCCCCAGTATCCTGCTCTTGAAGAGAGCAATCAAAAGAGTCCGGCACCATCTGGTATGCGGCCGGACGTACTGAGGGATCTGCTAGAGCGAGCGACTATCTCAGAAGAGCACCGTACGTTGATGGGTACGGTGATTGAAAGGATTTCGTCCGTCGAAAGAGGATTGCATGAAGCCTTTATGAGTCTAGTGATAGGTTTTGAGGTACGTGAAATGATGTACATTTTTTACAGTACCGCGCATTTTTAGGTGTGCCCTGTGTAGATAGTAGCCCCTAAGACCCTGGTTGTCATCGAAAACGGCAGCAAACAGGGGATCATAGTCCCAGGTAATAACCAGACCGCTTGTATGCGCAGGTGATTGAAGCTCCGGTGGCTAGCTGGACTGATGGGTTTGCCGAACTAAAGCGGCAACTGGATGTGGCAGATGCCGACATCATGCTTGTTAACAAGCGGCTTGACGAGGCACAGGGTAGGTGATTTTTCTGGTGAATGTCACATAGTAAGAGCAGCATGATGCCAGTATCTTTAATATGTTGTGACTGCAGATGGAGCTGCCACCATGGAGACCCTTCGGGCGGAGCTTGCCCAAGCCAAGGAGCAAGCAAGGAGTAGTAATGCGGCCACTTTAAAGGCGGCCGAAGAGTTAAGGGCCGAACAGGCCGCACATTGCGGGAGCAAAGAAAAAATTGCCAAGATGGCCGTGGAGTTGAAAGATGCTGCTGACCGTTGCCGGCTTCGTGAAGAAGAAAACCGGGTGAAGGCGACAGACCTGGAGAAGGCCCGGGTGGCCGCCAAGGAGGCCCACTCCAAAATTAGAGCAACGAAGGAGGAGCTGAATCAAGCTGTGGATATCGTTTCTGGGAAGCCCTTCTTGTTGCGGACTAAGTTCGGAGATCCGAAATATGCTCCTCTGGACCGGCTATGGAGTTCTGCGGACGAGTACATGGATTTGGCTGGAAGTGCTGCTGATGCGGCCGAGTACTTCAAGGATCACAAAAGGTCCTGAAATGGAGAAGCTGTTCTGGTCACAGTTTCACGCTCCAGTCCGTCCGTTGTTGCTGAATGAGCGATTGACCGGTTGGGCCGAGCTCCATAGATTATCCGGACTTGCCATGAGGTCCGTTGTGGATCATCTGTGGCCAGGAGGGCCAAGGCCGGATAGATACTTTAGCTTAGTGCAACAATTCCTTGGTGTTGTGCCACGCGTTGATGCTGTAAAGAGGTCGGCGTGCATAGAAGGCTCGCGGATGGCCCTTGCCCATGTCAAAACATACTGGGCGGAGATGGATGCCACCACTGTTGCGGTACAGGGTTCGGCCATAGGCCGAGTGGCTGCCGAGCACTACTTTGAAGAAGTTCTTGAAGGCGCTCGTTCGATAGAGGCTCAGTGCTCGAAGAATATTATGTTTGAATGACATGTATTCCTATTTGTAAAAACAATGTTTTATTGAATTTATCAAGGTTGTATTTATACTTTTGCCCAAAAGTGTTATAATGCCTCATGTGCAGCCGTTTATGTATATATGTATATAACCTGAAAGATTGCAGTCGTCGGCTTCAGCCCCCACGCATATAATGCGGGGGTGTTCGCAGAAGACGCGTGTTCACACTTGATCCAACGTCTTGGTCCATTAAGGAGGTGATAGCGCAGCGAACTAGGCAACCGGACTATAATACTTTAACACTTTCACTTAGCCAGAGGACTTTGACAGTGGGGCTACTATATAGCCCCTGGTGGCTCTGCACTCATTCGAATTCGGGGTGCGTACATGCCTGGCCGGGAAACGGCCCTTCGTTAAAGTGGAGGAATCCCGAAGATTCCGCTAGGTCATCGAGTGGTTGACCAGTCTCACGCTATATCATGACAGTCAGTTTTCGGCTTTCTCTACTGAGGTGCTCGTCCGGATGAACCAGGGCACAATCGCAGTAGTTCTCCTGGTGCCGCCTTAGCCGATAGAGCGGAACATAAGGCAGCAAAACATAGGAGCCGGGCAAACCCAACATTTGACCAAAGACATGATTCGGAGCTGATGCATATAAGGCCAAACTCGCGACGCCGAACACTCCCTAAGGTATTCGTTCTTTATGGTGGAAACCAGGCTTAAGTAGTGCCCTTTGTAATAAGCCCCTGGTGTCCAGGTACGTGCAATATTCTGACATGGCCACATGCCAATACGTCAGCATCCTTCTCAATTGTACTGAGAGTCGGGGGGATGTTTATCAACAAGAGACAGTAAAAAAAGGTTTATGCAGGGTCTTAATCTAAAAAGAATCCTTGGAACAGGTCCCTACTTCACGTCTGCACATGTGTCTCCGTTGTGCCGTATCCTGGACGGGTGTAGCACGATGGTCATCTGTAAAAGAGAGGAACTTAGTGGAAAAGTTGTCATGCAAAAAGGTAGGTTATGCTAAAGAAACCATGTACAATTCAAGATAAGTAAAATTGAGCCTAGTTGCCACTTGTTTGCGTGCGTTGAGCCCCTTCTATTGTAATAGGGGTATGGCCATCAAACCTGTATCAATTACATATATCTGTGCCGGACTCATCTAACCGCGTCCGTGGTCTTAACGACCTGTCAAATGCTTTAGTTGGTGAGGACGTTTAGTGTGCGGCTGCCAAGGCAGCCGCACTGTCTTCGGCGTGCAAGGAGCGCTCAATATTTCCATTTACTGTAATGATGCCGCGTGGACCAGGCATCTTAAGCATGAGAGAAGCGTAATGCAGTATTGCGTTAAAGCGAGCGAAAGCTTCGCGTCCGAGTAGTGCTTGATAGCCACTTTGGAACGGAGCGATGTGGAAGGTTAACTTTTCGCTGCGGAAGTTATCGGGAAGGCCGAATATAACCTCTAGTAGCAGGGAGCCCATGCAATGGGCTTCTGGGCCTGGCGTTACTCCTTTAAAGGTAGTATTGCTATGGCTAATTCTTGCTGGGTCTATCCCCATGTTGCGGATTGTGTCCTGATATATCAGGTTTAGACTACTGCCACCGTCCATCAGGGCTCGTGTGAAGTGGTATCCGTCAATTATTGGGTCTAATACCAAGGCAGCCCATCCTACACGCCGGATACTTACCGAGTAATCTCGATGGTCAAAGGTGATCGGTTGGGACGACCAGTGGTAGAACTCCGCGGTGATAGGCCCTGGGGCATGTGTCTCTAGGAGTGCCGCTTTGTTTCTCCCCTTTATAACGTGTAACACGTTTACTGTTTTGACTTCTGGTGGGAATTTCTTCTGTTCCCCAGTGCTTTGCTTGCAAGGCTCGTCCTCATCTTCGCTTGGTGTATCCTGCCCCTTATGTTCGGCATTGAGCTTGCCGGACTGCTTGAAAACCCAACATTCTCTATGGGTATGATTTGCAGGCTTATCGGGGGTGCTATGGATCTGACATATGTTATCCAAAATCTTGTTTAGGCTGGACAGTTCGTCTCTATTGCCTTTGGGGGACGGCTTTTGTTGACCTGGCCGAGAGCTTCTGAATCCGGCGTTTACCGCTGTGCTCTTCGGGCTGTCTTCTTTATTCTGGCGCTTGTTTTTGCTGCGTCATGATTTCCCGTTTCCGTCCCTAACTTCAGATGTACTTGGGTCGCTGGTGCTGCATCGGGCTAACCAGTTGTCCTCGCCCGCGCAAAAGCGGGTCATGAGGCTTGTTAATGCTGTCATTGTTCTCGGATTTTCTTGGCCAAGGTGTCTGGCAAGCCATTTGTCGCGAACGCTGTGCTTGAAAGCTGCTAAGGCTTCGGCATCCGGACAGTCGACTATTTGGTTCTTTTTAGTGAGGAACCTATTCCAAAGCTTTCGGGCTGACTCTCCGGGTTGTTGAGTTATATGACTTAAATCGTCTGCATCCGGTGGTCGGACATAGGTCCCTTGAAAATTTGCCCGAAAGGCGTCTTCAATCTCTTCCCAACTTCTAATGGAGTTTTCGGGGAGGCTTTTAAGCCAGTGCCGAGCTGGCCCTTTGAGCTTGAGGGGTAAGTACTTTATGGCGTGGAGATCGTCTCCTTGAGCCATGTGGATATGGAGGATGTAGTCCTCAATCCAGACCCCAGGGTATGTCGTTCCGTCGTACGCCTCTATGTTTACGAGTTTGAATCCCTCTGGAAATTCATGGTCCAGCACCTCATCGGTGAAACATAGGGGGTGTGCGGCACCCCTGTATTTGGGTGTACCGTGGTGTTCGGATGTTTGTTGTGTTGAATTGCATACTGGAGCGCGCTTGCGTGGTCCGTAGATGGATCTGGTTGCATCGTCCTTTTGATGCGAGCCTCACGCGGATCGCGTATTGGCTTATGTGCGGCGTCGTTTGCCGCTCTATGTTGGTCACAAGGTCGTCTATCCGACCGGATGGACGTTTTGTTTTTTGGTTGCGGGGGATCTAAGGCCTCCTCATCGAATTCAGGTAGCAACTTTCGCTTTGGGTAGCTCTTGGTGTGGCGATTACCGCCGTGCTTCACTGCAGTGTTGAGTCATTCACTCCATCTGATTCTGAGTGTGTCTTGTGTAGCCTTGAGCCTTTGCTTCTGCTTTTTCAGACTCCTCGCAGTGGAAACAAGCCTTTGGTGGGCATTCTGTTGCTCCGGGTGCCTGTCCGATGTGATGTCGTCCGGACTATTATCTTCGACAGAGTCGGGTTGTTCGATTTGATTTTCCGTGTTGCCGTGGTCGGGCGATGGTTCACCCTGCTCTAACGCTGGGTCTATATGATCACTGTTTATGCCGAAGCGGGATTTGGAGCGGCGCTTATGCCGCCGCTTTGGCTGCTTCTCGAGGGAACAACCCCTCGCTGCGTCCTTCTGTTCCTCATCGTCATTTTCTTTGGATGTGTCCACCATGTATACGTCATATGATGAAGTGGGCGTCCAGTGCCCTGTGGGCAGTGGTTCCTGTTCGTCTCCTGCATCATCGTCCGTACCGTCGATGTCTTCGGAGTCGAAGTCGAGCATGTCGGTCAAATCATTGATAGTGGCTACTAAGTGGGTGGTGGGTGGGCGGCGAATTTCTTCGTCATCCGCATCCCAATCCTGCCGGACATAGTTCGGCCAGGACTCTCCTGACAAGGAGAGAGACCTTAATGAGTTCAGTATGTCGTTGAAGGGCGAGTGCTAAAAGATATCCGCGGAGGTAAACTCCATGATCGGCGCCCGGTCGGATTCAATACGCACGGGCGCAGGCGGTTCGGAGTCCGTGGTCGGGGAAGGATCCGGCAGCTTGGCATCATGGCTCTCGTGAAGGGTAAGGTCGATACTCGGCTTGATTGCCGCTGAGGATACAGCCTCCGTGGCGGGGTCTATCCACCCGTCCATGGATGGCACAACTAGCTCCGAATTGAGGATCGGAGCGGTTGCCGGCGTGATCTCCTGAACACTGTCCGATGGTAGAGCTAAATCATGCTCATCGTGACCATGTGGAGCTCTAGGCAGGGGCTCGAATCCGTCAAAGATCAAGTCTTCGCGGATATCGGCCGTGTAGTTTAGGCTTCCAAACCTGACCTGGTGGCCAGGGGCGTAACTCTCGATCTGCTCCAGATGGCCAAGAGAGTTGGCCCGCAGTGCGGAGTCGCCGAATACAAAGATCTGTCCGGGGAGGAAAGTCTCACCCTGGACTGCATCGCTATCGATGATTGAAGGAGCCATCAAGCCTAATGATGACAACATAGAGGAACTCTCAATGAAAGCACCAATGTCGGTGTCAAAACCGGTGGATCTCGGGTAGGGGGTCCCGAACTGTGCGTCTAAGGTGGATGGTAACAGGAGGCAGGGGACACGATGTTTTACCCAGGTTCGGGCCCTCTTGATGGAGGTAAAACCCTATGTCCTGCTTGATTATTCTTGATAATACGAGTATTACAAGAGTTGATCTACCACGAGATCAGAGAGGCTAAACCCTAGAAGCTAGCCTATGGTATGATTGTATGTTGTCCTACGGACTAAAACCCTCCGGTTTATATAGACACCGGAGGGGGCTAGGGTTACACAAGGTCGGTTACAAAAGAGGAGATATACATATCCGTATTGCCTAGCTTGCCTTCCACGCCAAGGAGAGTCCCATCCGGACACGAGACGAAGTATTCAATCTTGTATCTTCATAGCCCAACAGTCCGGCCAAAGGATATAGTCCGGCTGTCCGGAGACCCCCTAATCCAGGACTCCCTCAGGCGCCCCTATATTAGAATATCCTCTGCATTACAAATATAATCTCACTACTATTCATGTTTTCATGGTTCTCAGTTATTATACGTAATTACATTGAATATCAAAATCCGCGCATCAGAAGAATATTGTGGAACACTGCAACGACTTACAAAATTGGCACCAAGGCATTGAGTGCCATTCTGGATGCAATGAGACTCGTACGCTCCCCACCTGTAGATTCTTGTTCAGAATATGATCCTAATGAATATTCTAACCTCGAAAAGTCGAAGGCAGATGGCCTGTCCTGTTCACCCATCAAGGTGCATGTTCTAATTTGGCAAGGTTTTATTAATTGCGCGTATCTTGCATATGTTGTCTTGCATTTCTTCTACTTTGTTGCACCGCCATCTGCTTAGTTTACTCATCATATATGTCAACATGCCATGCCCATCCATTATCAATACATATTCCATCTGTCATCATACCATATTTTTTCACTCAAATGTTGTTCTGGTGCATCGGACATCAAAAAGGAAGAGGGTGATTGCCGAACCTCAAGGAGCACCGGCAAAGTCCTTGAAAAACGTGATGGTGCCGGAGAAATCAGATAGCACCCCTCTTATATTGGATGTACAACCAGTGACACAAAACATAGGACCGACTCCAGTAGACTGTACCCATACTTCACTGGCCACACCACTAGCCCCACCACACAGGACCTGCACTCCAGCAAAAGGTATGCCAATTTCAGTTGCCATAGCACCAGCCGTACCATAGAAAAATCCCACTCCAACAAAAAGTACAGCAAGTCCACCAGCCGAAGACCTATCCCAACTGCAGAGACGGCCAATTCCTGCAGATTGGAACCCCATTCCAGTTATTCCCAGTTTTAAAGATAATGCTTTCAATGTTGTTAGGGACTACGTGCATATATTCCCGTCATGGGAAGATTATTGTGAAGACAAACACCCTTTTCACATCTTCCTCTCCCACTTAAGTGTAAGTGCTATTATTCATGGTGATTATTTTCCTGTTTTCCGCTAATTGAACACATCAATGATTTACATTAGATTGTTGTAAGTAGGCAAGGGTCAATCTGGATAGTCATGACGAGCAAAGCTTACTTGTGCTTTTCAAGGAAGCATTGCAGCAGTATCGGTGTTACCTGAGGAAATCACACTTTTATGGAAAGTCTATAAACAAATTTCCGGTGAAGTCTCCTGTGCTAAATTTAGAAGACATTGAATGGAAAAACCTTGTTATGCACTGGTCTCGTTCCCGGGATGAGGTACTGTCTATGATATCACATGACAATTTGAACTTCTACTTTTCCGCATGTGCCTTACGGATCTTTTTTTGCAGGAAATCAGCTCAAAGAAGAATTCCGGTTTGAAAAGAACAACAGGATATCGCAAATATGCTACCCGCTGCTTTGCTCTTGTTAGTACATGTTGTCCTGTATCACTGTACTTGCATTCATACCTGGTTCATTATGTGACAGCAATATGCATGATAGCTTGCTTATCAATTGTTCACTCCAAATTATCTGATCTGTATGAATGGTTACATTAGTGTAGAATATATCCAATGCTAGTGAAAATTTTTAGCTCTACATTGTTCTTGTAAGTACCTGATGTCCTTTATCAGTGTACTTATATTGATAGGTAGTTGTTCATGTACCATCACTCTGCAGCTTATTTTCCTTTGCCCTCCAATTCCTACGCATCATATCTATATTTACTCTTACCATAAGGTTGGATAACACCGATGGTCCTGAAGAAGTTTAGCTCTGCATTGCTCTTGGATGTACCTTTTGCCTGTATCGCTGTACTTACATTTATAGCTACTTGGTTATGTAGCATCACTCTTCATCTTATCTTAAATATTCTCCATTTTTTCTTATATTATCACAGTTATATTTACTCTTAAAAAATGTAGAATAAAGGCAATGCTTATGAAGAAGATTCCGTGGTAAACTTCTTGAATTCCCCCCCCCCCCGCCCCCCATCAGCATGGACAAGGGCTTTATAGAGCCTGTCTTCACCAATAATGTAAGTTTGTCCTTCTCAAGCCTTCAAACTTTGTTTTGTATATTTGGTTAGGCATGACTGCAATAGCTATTTATTTTTGGTGTTTGCGTCAAATTGCATGTTTAAAGTTTATTATGTAGTTCATAAACAAAAGTTTGTCCTTCTCAATTTAAGTTTTCAGTTGTACAACTAAGTTCCTTATTCATACCATGTAAATTAAACTACATAGAGCAAGTGATCTTCTTTTGCACTTCATGTATGCTTCTGTTCTTGATCCGTAATTCAGTGGTGTGGTTAACCTACCCACTACAGCACAATGTCATATTCTGCAATGTCTTAACTATGAACAATGTCATATCATTCTACTATTATTTAAACCGTCTCTTTATTTGCCAATCTGAAATGGGATAAATTGACAGCACACTAACCATTGATACTTATGAGTTCTTGATCTGTAATCCAGTGGTGTCGTGAAGCTTCCAACTCCTTCACAATGTCATTTCCTGCCATGTCTTAACCTGAACAATACCATATTGTGTTAATGCTATTTTAAACTATGTCACTTTATTCCTCAATAAGAAATGTGATGAATTGTCAGCACTGATACTTATATGTGCAAAACCTGTCATTTGTCTGCTTGTATATCTTTCAAAGTGAGGAGGATATAAGTGTCAAAGAAGCGTAGTCTAATCAGCTTGCTCAGCTGCTTGCGCTGCAGGTCCCGAGCAGGGCTAACCTTTCTTGAACTCTATTGAAGTGTTGTCGCTTTGTATATTATTTTGTCGGCGTGTTTATTTGCATTGGTGGCGATCTTTGATGCCCAGTGTATGTAATCTGATGTCTGCTTGTGCTTTATTATCATAGTGGCGAACTTTGATGCCCAGTGGATGTAATATGATGTAATTTCTTTATTGTATAGTCTAGGTTTTTTCTTATTCACGATGTTGTAGTTATTTTACTGTATATATATCATGTCTTCGCAGTAAACCGGCCAAACCGTAAAATTACGGTACATAATCGGGTCATCATGCAAATCACTACATAAGCGGTCCGTTAACAGGCCTAAATGTAAACTGGTCCACTAGTAGATTCGGGCCTCTAATAGGCCGAGTAAACCACCGGCCCTATTTTCGCAAGAAAACTCAATGGGATTTTAGGAGGCTGAAAAGTAGGTTGGGCCTGAAACGTGTCGAACAGCTCACGAGCCGGCAGTAGGCTGAAATAGACCCCGGCCCATGATTGTGCCAATCACATCACGGGTCGTTAACAGGCCAAAATTGTCTCGGTCCTTGTTTGGCCCAATCAGATTATCGGTTGTGAGCAGGCCGGATGCAAACCGGGCCATAGTTAGGCCCAACTATATGACGGGCTTTTAACATGCTGAAATAAATATAGGGCTGAAATGTTAAACATGCCGAAACTAATATCAGGCCGAATTACTAAATGGGCCTTTAGTAAGTGGGCCCAAAAGCATAGCGTCCAGTTGACGGGCAGAATCTGATATGGGCCATAATTTAGCCCAAAGCCTCTTAAAGGGCCCGATCTGATCTGGGCTATAATTTGGCCCAGAACGTGGTAGGATTTTGATGGGCCGGATCTCATATGGGAATTTATTGGGCCCAGAACATGGCAGGCTGTTAATGGACCGGATCAAATATGGGCCGGCATTTGGCCCAAAACATGGCAGCCTGTTAACGGGCCGGCCCACTAGTCTCCTCAAAATCTTATGGGCCTTTAGCTGGGCCGGCCCATTATGGTCGGCGATATCTCTTGGGCCTTTAGCTGGGCCGGCCCATTATGGTCGGTGAAATCTCGTGGGCCTTTAGCTGGGCCAGCCGATTATGGTATGCAAAATCTTGTGGGCCTTTAGTTGGGCTGGCCCATTTAATCTTTATGGGCCACTTTTGGGCCGGTCCATGTGTTAACATATCATAGGCGCATCTCGGCCATTGGATGAGTGACACATGTGCCAACGCGGAGCTGACACGTGGTTCCGTCGGCCAATGAGAATTTTACGCGTGGAAAATCGTCATTGGTCGTGGCTGTTAGTGGGTTATCGGATCCAAAACTGGACCCGATAGCTTAACGGCGACCCGTTACGGTTGATGCCACGTGTCGGTCACCCTTGACGGAAGCACTTCCATGACGTGGCATTTATCATCATGGAAGTGAACACTTCTGTGATGATAATATTGGTAATGTCAAGGAACACTTCTACGACAGCACAGGTATGACTATCTTGATTCTGTCATAAAATTGTCATGGATGTACATGCATGACTGAAAACGTGACCTACTGTGACAAACACGTATCATCACGGAAGTGTATTTTTTTGTAGTGCATGAGATCCGTCTCTCTAGCTTTCTTCAGATGCACACATTCCCTCATGCTCCATTCATTCAGGCAATGATTGATCACACTGCTCCCTTTGAGGTTGCTAAGACCGTTGTGCATTCCATTTGGAAGCCTCCTACTCATATGTGCATGGCCGATCCTGCACCGACTGCTGCGCCTCGACAGCCTAGGAAGTCTGCTGGTGGGTCTCATCCCACGGGTTCCTTCATGCCTTCCTCCTTGACCGCGCCTCATGGACGTCTTGCCTCGTTCTTGGGCAAGGCTTAGTCTGCTATTATGAAGGCGATCACTTTCAACTGTCAGCAAAACCATGATGTTTAGAAGCACCTCATCATCTCCAAGAACCAGCTCAAGCAGCGCCTTCACGATCGTGGGAGTCCCGTGAGTGATGATGATCCTATTCCCACGGCTCCGTCCTCTTCCACCTTCGGATTCCCGTCTCGTGACAAGTACACCAAGTTCTTTGATGATGATGATGATGATGACATCCGCCAGGAGTGATCTCTATGGAGTTCTTCTAGTTCTTCGCCCCTTTTGCATGTTGCTGTCAAAGGGGGAGAATAGTATCTTAGTTGGGACATGCTATATGTTGCTAGTATCTTAGTTGGGACATGATATATGTTGCTATTTGTGTTCACTATTATTCAAACTCTTTATGTATGCTACATATGGTACTTAATCATTTGAGACTATGTTGTTATCTTGGTGGCTATGAATTGTTGTTATGGTTGTTTCATATGTGCGTGTGACACCTTTCTATCTATTTGAGCTACATATGCTACCATGAGAATGTGTGTTGTACATCCTAATATAATCATCTCATGCACACAATGAGGGGGAGCTAAAGCAAATAGGAACATGTATTGTATTATGCTCTCATGATTTACAATGCTAAATTTATTTATTGCAACTATGATACTACATGTATGATTGTCATCAACAAACAAAAAGGGGGAGATTGAAAGTGCAATCATGCCCTTACATTATGTTTTGATGTTGATGAAAATATACATGTAGGGGACTAACTATGTTCGTCAAGTGAATCTCAGGTGTTAGTCCCCGGTTCATCAAATGTGTGTGGATCGTGAACATACGGAGTTGATTTTACTCAACGAAGAAGTATCAAAAAGGTTACATATTTGTTTTCTTGAGCATAGGATCCCGCACGATTAAGAGGGGATCGGTAGGGTTAGTAAAAGACTTGCTCATGTCACAAGACTCCTTCTTTAGATCTATCACTATATTCTCTTGGTTGTTCTGTCAGTGGCCTTGCCGGATCTCTAGGAAGCCTGTCGGATTTTTGGCCCGCACGCTGGATATCCGGCCTCTGCTATCCAGAGAAAACTTTGTGCCGGTGCAGTCTTCCGGATGTCCGGCCCTCCATGCCGGATGTCCGGGCTCTCCATACACCCCGGATTTCCGGGCTTCCTTGTCGTATGTCTAACTTCTGCTATCCAGGGGCTATTGGACTAGGTGAACTTGCTGGATGTCCGGGCTTATGCCGGATGTCTGGGCTTTCCTATGTTGCCGGATGTCCGCGCCTTTGCCCCAGATGTCCGGCCCCTCTGCTTCATGCTCTGCTTTCTGCTTTACGTTGGGAGTGCTACACCAGGCCGGATGTCCGGCCCCTGTCCCGGATGCCTGGCCTACCCTGTCATTTTGATAACCCACAAGTAGGGGATCAATTGTAGCCTCTTTCGATAAGTAAGAGTGTCGAACCCAACGAGGAGCTAAAGGTAGAACAAATATTCCCTCAAGTTCTATCGACCACCGATACAACTCTACGCACGCTTAAAGTTCGCTTTACCTAGAACAAGTAGTGAAACTAGAAATACTTTGTAGGTTTTGTTGGATAGGTTTGCAAGATAATAAAGAGCGCGTAAATAAAAATTAGGGGCTGTTTAGATGAAGACACAACTAAGTTAGTTTTAGTAGAAAGCTTGTTGTCACACAAGAAAGTTATTTGTCCCTAGGCAATCTATAACTAGACCGGTAATCATTATTGCAATTTTATTTGAGGGAGAGGCATAAGCTAACACACTTTCTCTTCTTGGATCATATGCACTTATGATTGGAACTCTAGCAAGCATCCGCAACTACTAAAGATCATTAAGGTAAAAGCCAACCATAGCATTAAAGTATCAAGTCCCCTTTATCCCATACGCAACAATCCCCTTGCTCGGTTTTATGCTTCTGTCACGCAAGCAACCCACTATAAGCGAATCATGAACATCTTGCAACACCCTACAGTAGGAATCCCTCACACTTGCACGACACGGAGAGCACCATAGGCCAGCACCAATAATAAAACATGCAACTCAAACCAATCACGATCATCAGTTAACCCATAGGACAAAACAGATCTACTCAAACATCATAGGATAGCCATACATCATTGGGAAATAATATATAGAGTTGAGCACCATGTTTAAGTAGAGATTACAGCAGGTAAAAGAGGGGTTACACCCCTGCATAGAGGGGGAGAGTTGGTGATGAGGGCGGTGAAGTTGTTGGTGTAGATCGTTGTCGCGATGATGGCCCCGGCGGCGTTCCGGCGCCACCAGGAGAGAGGGGAAGAGAGCCCCCCTTCTTCTTATTCTTCCTTGACCTTCTCCCTAGATGGGAGAAAGGTTTCCCCTCTGGTCCTTGGTCTCCATGGCATGGGAGGGGCAAGAGCCCCTCCGAGATTGGATCGGTCTCTCTGTCTCTCTCTATTCCTGCGTTCCCAGATCTGGCCTTTCACCATTTGTTATATTCCCGGAGATCCGTAACTCCGATTGGATTGAAATTTGAACACGATTTTTATCCAGATATTAGCTTTCTTTCGGCGAAATAATGGCACCAACCACCTTATGGGGTGTCCACGAGGGTCATCGACGCGCCTGCCCCCCTAGGGTGCTCCCCCCCTGCCTCGTGGGCCCCTCGAGCATCGTCTCGCGTTGATTTCACTTCCCAATATTCACATATATTCCAAAAAAATCTCCGTCAGTTTTTATCCCGTTTGGACTCCGTGTGATATGGATTTTCTGTGAAACAAAAACATGCAACAAACAGGAACTCGCACTAGGCACTGGATCAATATGTTAGTCCCAAAAATAGTATAAAAAGTTGCTAAAAGTATATGAAAGTTGTATACTATTGGCATGGAACAATCAAAAATTATAGATACGATGGAGACGTATCAGCATCCCCAAGCTTAATTCCTGCTCGTCCTCGAGTAGGTAAATGATAAAAAAGATAATTTTTGATGTGGAATGCTACCTAGCATAATCTTGATCATGTAATCTAATCATCGCATGAATATTAAGATACGAGTGATTCAAAACAATAGTCTATCATTTGACATTAAGACAATAATACTTCAAGCATACGAATAAAGCAGTCATGTCTATTCAAAATAACATGGACAAAGAAAGTTGTCCCTACAAAATCATATGGTCTGGCTATACTCCATCTTCACCACACAAAATATTCAAATCATGCACAACCCCGATGACAAGCCAAGCAATTGTTTCATACTTTTGACGTTCTCAAACCTTTTCAACTTTCACGCAATACATGAGCGTGAGCCATAGACATAGAACTATGGGTGGAATAGAATATGATGGTGGAGGTTGTGTGGAGAAGACAAAAAGGAGAATGTCTCACATCTATGCGGCTAATCAACGGGCTATGGAGATGCCCATCAATTGATGTCAATGTGAGGAGTAGGGATTGCCATGCAACGGATGCACTAAGAGCTATAAGTGTATGAAAGCTCAAACTGGAAACTAAGTTGGTGTGCATCCAGCTTGCTTGCTCATGAAGACCTCGGGCATTTGAGGAAGCCCGTCATCGGAATATACAAGCCAAGTTCTATAATGAAAATTCTTATGAAAGTGATAACTCAAGAGACTCTCTATATGAAGAACATGGTGCTACTCTGAAGCACAAGTGTGGTAAAAGGATAGTAACATTGTCCCTTCTCTCTTTTCTCTCATTTTTTATTTATTTTTTCTTTTTTTGTAGGCTTCTTTGGCCTCTCTCTTTTTTTGGGGGGGGGGGGCTTCTTTAGCCACTTTTATTTTGATAACCTCACATGGGACAATGTTCTAATAATGATGATCATCACACTTTTATTTACTTACAACTCAATATTTCAACTCGATACTAGAACAAAATATGACTCTATATGAATGCCTCTGGAAGTGTACCAGGATGTGTGATGATCTAGCATAGCAAAGATATCAAAAGACGGACAAGCCATGAAAATATCATGCTAGCTATCTTACGATCATGCAAAGCAATATGACGATAAATGCTCAAGTCATGTATATGATGATGATGGAACTTACATGGCAATATATCTCTGAATGGCTATGGAAATGCCATAATAGGTAGGTATGTTGGCTATTTTGAGGAAGATATAAGGAGGCTTATGTGTGATAGAGTGTATCGTATCACGGGGTTTGGATGCACCGGCGAAGTTTGCACCAACTCTCGAGGTGAGAAAGGGCAATGCACGGTACCGAAGAGGCTAGCTATGATGGAAGAGTGAGAGTGGGTATAATCCATGGACCCAACATTAGTCATAAAGAACTCACATACTTATTGCAAAAATCTATTAGTCATCGAAACAAAGTACTATGCACATGCTCCTAGGGGGATAGATTGGTAGGAAAAGACCATCGCTCGTCCCCGACCGCCACTCATAAGGAAGACAATCAATAAATACCTCATGCTCCGACTTCATCACATAACGGTTCACCATACGTGCATGCTACGGGAATCACAAACTTCAACACAAGTATTTCTACAATCCACATCTAGCCACTAGCATGACTCTAATATCACCATCTTTATATCGCAAAACTATTGTAAGGAATCAAACATATCATATTCAGTGATCTACAAGTTTTATGTAGGATTTTATGATTAACCATGTGAATGACCAGTTCTTGTCATCTCTCTAAATAGATATAAGTGAAACAAGAGAGTTTAATTCTTTCTACAAAATATATGCCCATGCTCTAACAAATATAAGTGAAGCAAAAGAGCATTCTACACATGGTGGTTTTCTATGTTAAGAGAAACAGGCAATCCAAACTTCAAAAGATATAAGTGAAGCACATGAAGCATTCTATAAAGCCATACTCAAAAAATATAAGTGAAGTGCAATGAGAATTCTATAAATCAACCAAGCACTATCTCATACCAGCATGGTGCATCAAAGAAAAGTGAAAACTAAATGCAAAAGACGCTCCAAGATTTACGCATATCATGTGACGAATAAAAATATAGCTCCAAGTAAAATTATCGATGATTGTTAGAAGAAAGAGGGGATGCCTTCCGGGGCATCCCCAAGACTGGTTGCTTGGGAGTCCTTGGATATTTCCTTGGGGTGCCTCGGGCATCCCTGAGCTTATGCTCTTGCCGCTCCTTATTCCTTCATCCATCGTGATCTCTCCCAAAACTTGAAAACTTCAATCACACAAAACTTAACAGAAAGTTCGGTACGATCCGTTAGTATAATAAAGCAAATAACTACTCTAAGTACTGTTGCAAACCAATTCATATTTTGTTTTTTCATTGTAGCTACTGTAATATAACTTTTCCATGGCTTAATCCACTGATAGAAATTGATAGTTTCATCAAAACAAGCAAACTATGCATCAAAAACAGAATATGTCTTAAACAGGACAGTCTGTAGTAATCTGAACATTAACCATACCTATGTTACTCCAAAAATTCAGCAAAAATTAGAAAAAATAAAAAAAATTGTATAGAAAGACAGTGCAATAAGTTTCAGAACCGTTTGACGTTCCAGTAAAAAATGTAAAATTGCGCACTACAGCCAAAGTTTCTGTCTTACACCACACAAACCAACAAGCAATGTAAACATCCTAAAGGAAAATCTTGGCACGTTATTTTTATAATACAATGGGATTTTACAAGGAGATAATTATTTTTGTTGAAAATTTTCTGTAATCAAGATTCGCAAAGTTTCCATGAGCATGAACAAAGTTCAAGGAGCTCCCCCACTTCAACAATGCTTGTCTCTCTCACTTTCACTTTCCTTTCTGAAAAGTTTTGGGTTCCCCTCTTTATTTATTTTTTAAAAAAATTATATAAAAGCACTCAACAGAAATAAATGACTCTCTAAAACTTCTAGGTTGTCTCCCTGGCAGCGCTTTCTTTAAAGCCATTAAGCTAGACATAAGGTGCTGAAGTAATGAGTCCACCCGGATCCCAAGGTATATCAAAGCTTATTTTAATTAACAATGATTTGTGATTTAGTAGTGAGCACAAAGTAACATATATCATGAAAAACGAAGTCTAACTCTCTTCCTATGCATCGGCATGTCACAAAAGAACAATTCATGCACACATAGTAAAGGTCGATGCATAGTATAAGAAGTTTCTTGCAATTTTATCATATTGGAAACATAGAGAGGCGGAGATGTAGTTCCTCTCTCATAATAATTGCAAGTAGGAGAAGCAAGCACATGCATATTTTATCTATCAAAATCATTGTGTGTAGTAGTGAAACACAACCCATCAATATAATCCTTAATAAGGGCAAACTTCTCCGATATAGTGTAGTCGGGAGAATTCAAATAGATAATAGGACTATCATGCGTGGGTGCAATAGCAACAATTTCATGTTTAACATAAGGAACTATAGCAAGTTCATCTCCATAAGCATAATTCATATTGGCATCTTGGCCACAAGCATAGCAAGCATCATCAAAAAGGGATATTTCAAAAGAATCAACGGGATCATAACAATCATCATAGCAAT
Source organism: Triticum urartu (assembly GCF_003073215.2). Taxonomy (NCBI): domain Eukaryota; kingdom Viridiplantae; phylum Streptophyta; class Magnoliopsida; order Poales; family Poaceae; genus Triticum; species Triticum urartu. The sequence goes on from NC_053026.1 coordinate 80,530,360, forward strand.
CATCCTTTGGTAAGCACGAAAGGAAATTAAACAATGTATGAGTTGAAGAGTTACTCTCATTAGAAGGTGGGCACGGGTAGCTAATCTTCTCTTCCTCCTTTTGTTCTTCGCTCTCCTCATCATCTTTTTCATCCAATGAGCTCACAGTTTCATCAATTTCTTCTTCCATAGACTCCTGCAAAATATTAGTCTCTTCTCGGACAGAGAGACTTTCTCAATAAATTCATCAATATCATAATTGTATTTATAATTATCATAGAAATATTTAAGGGTAGCTAAATTTTCAGGTCTATAAACTGAATCATCAAAATCTTCAAACTCTTTAAACAAAGATTCAATTTCATAAGCACCCATAAAAGCAACGAATTCTTCTATTTGTTCCACATCATAATAATCATATATACCATTAGCATAAGAATCCAAGGTTTCATCATCATTAAATTCACATGAAAAGGGAAGGTGTGGAGCCTTCATCCTAGAGCAGCAAGTATAATCATATCTCAAGCATAGTTGCCGAGCATACCAATGCAACATATAAATTTGATCCCATAATAGTTTCCCTTTTTGAGTCAAGTGATAATCCCTAAAGTATTCACGTTGATCCAACGTTACTCCCATTATAAAGTTGAATGGAGTTTTCTCAGGATTATCAAAGTAGTGCATAATATCTTTCACATAATGAGCATCGAGGGTTTTAGGAGGTTCCCCATCCCCATGAGTAGCAAGTAAACCTAATTTTTTGGGTATTTCGTGTTACATATCCATAACTAAAGATAGGGAACAACTTAGAACAGCAAATAAAAATTACTTAGTGATAAAGCAAACAAGCACACACGAGAATATTCACCCCACGCTATAACTCCCCAGCAACGGTGCCAGAAAAAGGTCTTGATAACCCACAAATATAGGGGATCAATTGTAGCCTATTTCGATAAGTAAGAGTGTCGAACCCAACGAGGAGCTAAAGGTAGAACAAATATTCCCTCAAGTTCTATCGACCACCGATACAACTCTACGCACGCTTAACGTTCGCTTTACCTAGAACAAGTATGAAACTAGAAATACTTTGTAGGTGTTGTTGGATAGGTTTGCAAGATAATAAAGAGCGCGTAAATAAAAAGAAGGGGCTATTTATATGACGACACAACTAAGTTAGTTTTAGTAGAGAGCTTGTTGTCACATAAGAAAGTTATTTGTCCCTAGGCAATCGATAACTAGACCGGTAATCATCATTGCAATTTTATTTGAGGGAGAGGCATAAGCTAACACACTTTCTCTTCTTGGATCATATGCACTTATGATTGGAACTCTAGCAAGCATCCACAACTACTAAAGAGCATTAAGGTAAAACCCAACCATAGCATTAAAGTATCAAGTCCCCTTTATCCCATACGCAACAATCCCCTTACTTGGGTTTATGCTTCTGTCACTCAAGCAACCCACTATAAGTGAATCATGAATGTATTGCAAAACCCTAAAGAGGGAATCCCTCATGCTTGCACGACACGGAGATCAACATAGGACAGCACCCATAATAAAACATGCAACTCAAACCAATCACGATCATCAATTAACCCATAGGACAAAACGGATCTACTCAAACATCATAGGATAGCCATACATCATTGGGAAATAATATATAGCGTTGAGCACCATGTTTAAGTAGAGATTACAGAAGGTAAAAGAGGGGTTACACCACTGCATAGAGGTGGGAAGAGTTGGTGATGAGGGCGGTGAAGTTGTTGGTGTAGTTCGTTGTCGCGATGATGGCCCCGGCGGCGTTCCGGCGCCACCGGGAGAGAGGGGGAGAGAGCCCCCCTTCTTCTTCTTCTTCCTTGACCTTATCCCTAGATAGGAGAAGGGTTTCCCCTCTGGTCCTTGGTCTCCATGGCATGGGAGGGGAGAGAGCCCCTCCGATATTGGATCTGTCTCTTTGTCTCTCTGTGTTTTTGCGTTCCCAGATCTGGCCTTTCACCATTTCTAATATTCCAGGAGATCCGTAACTCCGATTGGATTGAAATTTGAACATGATTTTCATTCGGTATTAGCTTTCTTGCGGCGTAAGAAGGTCAACAACCACCTTACGGGGTGTCCACGAGGGTCAGGGGCGCGCCTGCCCCCCTGGGGCACGCCCCCCTGCCTCGTGGGCCCCTTGAGCATTGTCTCATGTTGATTTCACTTCCCAAAATTCACATATATTCCAAAATAATCTCCATCAGTTTTTATCTTTAGACTCCGTTTGATATGGATTTTCTACGAAACAAAAAACATGCAACAAACAAGAACTGGCACTAGGCACTGGATCAATATGTTAGTCCCAAAAATAGTTTAAAAAGTTGCCAAAAGTATATGAAATTTGTATGATATTGGCATGGAACAATCAAAAATTATAGATACGACGGAGATGTATCACATTTGCACTACAACGCCATATTTTCTCACACACTATATATAGCCCTCCCCCCCCCCCCGGAGAGGGTTGACCATTCAGTTTGAGAAAACCCTAGAACACATTTCTCTCTCTCTCACTCGTCCACCCCAAATCTTAGATCCCCAAAGGAATTGTGAGCGTTTGAGAGAAGTTGTCCGTCCAAGTGATAGATCCTCTCCTTCCCCTTCTTTGCACCAAAGGAATTCGTGATTTGAGCAAGTCTTGAGTTTTTCCCCATCGTTCTTGTTACTCTTGGAGGTTCAAGACTCCTAGGCGGTAGGAGTCTTTCGGAGAGGAATCGACCATTGTGATTACCCCCGGAAAGTTTGTGAGGGTTTGGAGACCACCCCAAGGTCTATGACTAGTGGTTGAGAAACGCTTATGTGGTGTTGTTTCAAAGGGACAATTGGGTGAGCCTTCGTGGCGTTGGTGTGCCTTTGTGGTAACATCCACCTCTCTAACTGTGACGTAGCTTCCCTCCAAGGAAGTGAACATCGGCATATATCCTCGTATCTCGAAGTTGTGGTTATCCCTAACCCTAACTTCCTACTTTTGGTTACTTGTCTCTTAGGCCTTACTTATATCATATTGTGCTTGCTTACTCACATATTTGTGTTACTTGTTTACCTTGCTTAGCTCTTAGAATCATACTTGCAATTGTTAGGCTCACTTTCATATTCCGCATTATTGCCTAAAATTGCTAAGTAATCATTAAAATTTGTAATTGTACCTATTCACACACCCCCTCTAGGTCCATATCGATCCTTTGAAAGGGGCCCTTTATTTGCACGCCAAGATGAAGAGCTTTTGTACGAGTAGAATCTGGTAGTTCACTAGAAAGGGTATGGATCGAAGGGGAAACACGAGACCGGATTTACCCTGATTCAAGGCCATACAAAAGAACCGGATTTGGTGAGACAAAGGGCAATTGTTTGATCGGACTCGCAAGCTGATACCTTCCTTCGGTCATTTAGCATGAACTTCACTACCACGGGTTTTTTAACACCAATGCTGGTATAGGAATTGCTTTCTATTTGAGTAACGAAGACAATGCATGCAGGGATCTCGTTAGCCAAATGATAGACTTCTATCAGGATCAAGTGGATTCAGTTCCAGCAAGTTAGCCGAGATAAAAGAATCGTTTACATTGGTTGGGCATCTTCCCACGTTGTAAAACTTTGGTTAGATGCTTACTCTTTACCTTGTGCCTCTAGAGATGTTGCCGGAGACACACTGCAAAATATAACTCCTACCACCGATGTTGACAACACCTGACAACAAGAAGGTTACCTAACAACGACGCTTTCAACAAGGTAACATTGCATGAACGGTGATGGAGGGTACATTCAGGTGGCGGTGGGGTTTGCCTTCGGATTCGTCCAAGGGCGCGACTTGGGAGGATAGGTTTCACCGAGATTAATGTCTTTGTGATGGGTTTTTTTATGAAATCTAACTGACAGTAATGTAAACCGTTAGTAGATTCGGTGGGGTGGAGAGCACAACCGGATGTTCCATAAGGAGGGATTTACTCAAGTCCGGGCCCTCATGGTCGAGGTAATATAGATCATGGCAATTTTAATTTTAAGACCGTGGCATTTTTCATTTTAGCTCATGGCATTATTTGTTGTCATGGAATTTCTTTGTTTATCTATTTTTGTAACATTTAATTTTTATGGATAAACTTTATGATGGCATTTTAGTTAAAACGCTATTTTTCACTTTTGCAACTAGCAGTTTTTGTTATACATACCTTTTTTTCTTTTTTTGTGCATTTATTAGCTATGTGCTATATATGAAATCATAGAGATGTGGTAGTTTATATAAAAATTAAAAATAGCATGTCGAATTCTGTAATTTTTTCTTGGATGTACAATTCCTTTTTTCTAGAGAAATGTATAGTACATGTCAATTTTGAACATGACAGGATTTTGTTTCTATACGTCATGACATTTTACCGAAAAGGGTGTTTGCCCCGCTTTATATATAAAGCAAACCACCAGAGCCACAGAGTACATAATGGTTCACACCACACTCACACAGACATGAAAGAGTACACGAAAGAGGTCCAGGAGGTTCTGCTGAGGGCACAGCTCAACAAGCCCAAAATAGAAAAGCAACAAAGCTGAGGCGCCATGAGGCGGCTAACACTACAAAAAAAATACACTTCTATGATGATACGTGTTTGTCACAGTAGGTCGCGTTTTCTGTCATGCATGTACATCCATGACGATTTTATGACAGAATCAAGATAGTCATACCTGTGCTGTCGTAGAAGTGTTCCATGACATTACCAAAATTATCATCACGGAAGTGTCCACTTCCATGACGATAAATCGCGCGTCACAGAAGTGCTTTCGTCAAGGGTGACCGACACGTGGCATCCACCGTAACGGAACGTCGTTAAGCTATCGGGCCGGGTTTTGGATCCGATAACCCGTTAATAGCCCCGACCAATGGGGATTTTCCACGTGTAAAATCATCATTGGTTGGAGGAGACACGTGTCAGGTCCGCGTTGGCATAGGTGTCACTCATCCAATGGGCGAGACGCGCCTATGATATGTTGACACGTGGACCGGCCCATCAAGTTTAAATGGGCCGGCCCAACTGAAGGCCCACAAGATTTTGTGGACCATAATGGGTCGGCCCAGCTAAAGGCCCACGAGATTTTGCGGACCATAATGGGCTGGTCCAGCTAAAGGCCCACAAGATTTTGCGGGCCATAATGGGCCGGCCCAGGTAAAGGCCCACAAGATTTTTGTGTGCCATAATGGGCCGGTCCAGGTAAAGGCCCACAAGATTCTTGCGGATCATAATGGGTCGGCCCAGCTAAAGGCCCACGAGATTTCGCCGACATTAATGGGCCGACCCAGCTGTAGGCCCACAAGATTTTGGGGACCCTAGTAGGTCGGCCCATTAACTGGCTGCCATGTTTGGGGCCAAATGCCGGCCCATATTTGATCTGGTCCATTAATGGCCTACCACGCTCCGGGCCTAATAGTGGCCCATATGAGATCCGGCCCGTTAAATTCCTACCACGCTCTGGGCCAAATTACGGCCCAGATCAGGTCCGGCCCTTTAAGAGGCTTTGGCCTCAATTATGGCCCATATCAGATTCGGCCTGTCAACTGGACACTATGCTTTTGGGCCCACTTGCTAAAGGCCCACTTAGTAATTCGGCCTGATATTAGTTTTGGCCTGTTAAGGGCCCATTTAACATTTCGGCCCTATATTAATTTCGGCCTGTTAAAAGCACGTCATATAATTGGGCCTAACTACGGCCCGGTTTGCATCCGGCCTGCTCGCAGCCGATATCTGATTGGGCCAAACAAGGACCGAGACAATTTTGGCATGTTAAAAGCCCATGATTTGATTTGAACAATCATGGGCCGTGGTTCATTTGGCCGGTTTACTGTGAAGACAGGATATATATATATACAGTAAAATAACTGCAGCATCGTGAATAAGAAAAAACCTAGACTATACAATAAAGAAATTGCGGCATATTACATCCACTGGGCATCAAAGTTCGCCACTATGATAATAAAGCACAAGCAGACAGTAGATTACATACACTGGGCATCAAAGATTGCCACAAGTGCAAATAAACACGCCAAAAAAATAATATACAAAACCGACAGCACTTCAATAGAGTTCAAAAAAGGTTAGCCCTGCTGGGGAGCTGCAGCACAAGCAGCTGAGCAAGATGATGAGACTGCGCTTGTTCAACACTTATATCTTCCTCACTCTGAAAGATAAAACAAGCAGACAGATGACAGGTTTTGCACATAAAAGTATCAGTGCTGACAATTCATCACATTTCTTACTGACGAATAAAGTGAAACAGTTTAAAATTGCATTAACACAATATGGTATTGTTCAGGTCAAGACATGGCAGGAAATGACATTGTGAAGGAGTTGGCAGCTTCACGACACCACTGGATTACAGATCAAGAACTCATAAGTATCAATGGTTAGTGTGTTGTCAATTTATACCATTTCAGATTGGCAAATAAAGAGACGGTTTAAATAATAGTAGAATGATATGACATTGTTCATAGTTAAGACATTGCAGAATATGACATTGTGTTGTAGTGGGTAGGTTCACCACACCACTAGATTACGGATGAAGAACAGAAGCATACATGCAGTGCAAAAGAAAATCACTTGCTCTGTATAGTTTAATTTACATGGTATGAAGAAGGAACTTGGTTGTACAACTGAAAACTTAAATTGAGAAAGGACAAACTTTTGTTTATGACCTACATAATAAACATTAAACAAGCAATTTCATGCAAACACCAAAAATAAATAGTTGTTGCAGTCATGCCTAACCAAATATATACAACAAAGTTTGAAGGCTTGAGATGGACAAACTTACATTATTGGTGAAGACGGGCTCTATAAAGGCCTTGTCCATGCTGATGGGAGGGGCAATTCAAGAAGTTTACCACAGAATCTTCTTCAAAAGCATTGCCTTTATTCTATATTTTGTTAAGAGTAAATATAGATGTGATAATATACAAAATAATGGAGAATATTTAAGATAAGATGAAGAGTGATGCTACATAACCAAGTAGCTATAAATGTAAGTGCAGCGATACAGGCAAAAGGTACAGCCAAGAGCAATGCACAGCTAAACTTCTTCAGTACCAACCTTATGGTAAGAGTAAATATAGATCTGATGTGTAGAAAATGGAGGGCAAAGGAAAATAAGCTGCAGAGTGATGGTACATGAACAACTACCTGTCATTATAAGTACACTGATAAAGGACAGCATGTACTTACAAGAACAATGCAGAGCTAAAAAAACATTGGCATTGGATATATTCTACACTAATGTAACCATTCATATAGATCAGATAATTTGGAGCGAACAATTGATAAGCAAGCTATCATGCATACTGCTATCACATAATGAACCAGGTATGTATGCAAGTATAGTGATACAGGACAACAGGTACTAACAAGAGCAAAGCAGCGGGCAGCATATTTGTGATATCCTGTCGTTCTTGTCGAACCGGAATTCTTCTTCGAGCAGATTTCCTGCAAAAAAGATCCGTAAGGCACATGCGGAAAAGTAGAAGTTCAAATTTTCATGTGATTTCATAGACAGTACCTCATCCTGGGAACGGGACCAGTGCATAACAAGGTTTTTCCATTCAATGTCTTCTAAATTTAGCATAGGAGACTTCACCGGAAATTCGTTTATAGACTTGCCATCAAAGTGTGATTTCCTCAGGTAACACTGATACTACTGCAATGCTTCCTTGAAAAGCACAAGCAAGCTTTTCTCGTCATGACTATCCAGATTGACCCTCGCCTAGTTACAACAATGTAATGTAAATCATTGATGTGTTCAATCAGCAGAAAACAGGAAAATAATAACCATGAATAATAGCACTTACACGTAAGTTGGACAGGAAGATGTGAAAATGGTGTTTGTCTTCACAATAATCTTCCCATGACGGGAATATATGCACGTAGTCCCTAACAACATTGAAAGCATTGTCTTTCAAACTGGGAGTAAATGGAATGGGGTTCCAATCTACAGGAATTGGCCGTCTCTGCAGTTGGGATAGGTCTTCGGCCGGTGGACTTGCTGTACTTTTTGCTGGAGTGGGATTTCTCTGTGGTACAGCTGGTGCTATGGAAAATGAAATCGGTATACCTTTTGCTGGAGTGTAGGTCCTGTGTGGTGGGGCTAGTGGTGTGGCCAGTGAAGTATGGGTGCAGTCTGCTGGAGTCGGTCCTACGTTTTGTGTCACTGGTTGTACAGCCAATATAAGTGGGGTGCTGTCTGATTTCTCCAGCACCACCATGTTTTTCAAGGACTTTGCTGGTGCTCCTTCAGGTTCGGCAATCACCCTCTTCCTTTTTGATGTCTGATGCACAAGAACAGCATTTGAGTGGAAAAACATTGTATGATGACAGATGGAATATGTATTGATAATGGATGGGCATGGCATCTCGACATATATGATGAGTAAACTAAGCAGATAGCGGTGCAACAAAGTAGAAGAAATGCAAGACAACATATGCAAGATACCCGCAATCAATAAAACATTGCCAAATTAGAACAGGCACCTTGATGGGTGAACAGGAAAGGCCATCTACCTTTGACTCCTCGAGGTTAGAATAGTCATTAGGATCATATTCTGAACAAGAATCAACAGGTGGGGAGCGTATGAGTTTCATTGCATCCAGAATGGCACTCAATGCCTTGGTGCCAATTTTGTAAGTCATTGCAATGTTTAGCTTCAAGAGTGGACTACTGCTAGTGCGACACAAAGCAGCTACACAGATCATAGTGTAGATATAACGGGAAAACCTTAAGCATCAGAGTAAAATCAGCAAAGTGGAACTTGCTGGAATATATGTGCTAGTATTGCCGGTACGGCTAGAAAGGCTTCGGATAGCAGCTCTCTTCAAGTGAAGGTGTGGTACTGTTAATATCAGTGTAACTCTCAAAGGCGACACAGCTCCCCGCATTTCCTTGCTATTCTTATAGGATTCAAGTGGGCAGGCCACTACAAATCCTAATCCTATGTTTACAAGATCCTATAAATCAAAGAGGCTCAAAGTGTCCATCACAACCGACCGTATAGACCTCTACACTGCAAATGTCCCTGCTCATCTTTAGTACAAGGAACATATTGTACTACTATCATACTCCCTCCGTTCCAAAATATAAGTCTTGGTAGAGATTTCCACTATGGATCACATATAGATGTATCCAGATACATTTTAGAGTGTAGAATCACTCATTTTGCTCCATATGTAGTCCATGGTGGAATCTATAAAAAGACTTGTATTTAGGAACGGAGAGAGTACATATTAAAGAAGAACGTAAGAGGAACATGGTAAAGAAGAGCAAGCAGATTTTGGATAATAAAATGTTGGTTGCGCAGTGCCCACACATGATGAACCAAAGCGCATTAAGAATGCCACTCCCAGCTGTCTCTCGACCATTTCAGGCGGTTGGATGAAGATCCTACGTCTCCTAACCCTTCTTCTTCCTCGTCTCTTATTCTTCCCATACAGAACACCGCACGGGCCGCCGACCGGACCACCGGCCCCCACCGCCTGTGTTCCTCCGCCACCCCCCCCCCCGCCCCAACCCCAACCCCCACCCGTGTCGAGTTTTCTTTATTCGGCGAGGCCCCACAACCACCCGAGCCCCTTCGATCGCACCGGAGAACTCCGGCGAGCTCTGAAAATCGGCTGACCCAATTTTGAAATTTAGTCTACTGTGATTTAACTAGTGTGGAATATAAAAGGGGGAAAACCATAATCATTGGGAGTATAGTGTTGAGCATGCCATGGCGGATCTGAAGGTGCAAACCGGACAAAGGCAACTTCGCAACCAAGACAAGAAATCAGAGTAAAGCAGTGGCGATCTATTTTCTTGCTGCGATAAATAAGTTGAGCGGATATGAAAGAGTATCGCCTCTGGTGCGGCGCCGTGTACGCATCTGCTGAGAATTTGACGGTGCTGCGGTAGCGATGGCTGCCGGCGGCGTGGAAGCAGATCTAGGAGGGTAGACAGTGGCGGTGGGGCGCGGTGGACGAGACGGTCGTAGGAGCGGCGCCGGCAAGGTGGACGACGGCGGGGATGAAGCGAGAGGACGGGATGCAAGGATCCCGGTACGAAGCCGTGGATGAGAGAGGTCGATCTCTTGTAATGGACGGCGGCACCGGGGTATCAACTCCGGCATGGTGGAGGAGGACAGCGGTGGATGGGTGGCGGACGGCGGCGGACGGAGGAGGGTGGGGTGGAGAGGGTGTTTTGGCGCCCACGGAGTACGAATGGGGAAAATGGAGGTAGAGAGGAAGGGGGGAAGCATGTATTCAGGGCGCGCTTGTCTCAAATGCGAGGAAATTTACAAACTTAGCCCCCGTTTCAAATTTCTACTACATCACAACAACATTAGTCGGTTGGGGATAGGACGGTAATCTCGCATACACCGAATATTTGCCGACGAGAGTTTGTTTTTGGCGCCCACCGTGTATGAATATGAATCGGGGAGGGAGTCGATTTTGGCCGAGGACACACTGTGTTTTGGCGCCCACCGTGTATGAATCCGGGTGAGAGGCGATTACGTCACGTTTGGGTGAAATTACAAACCTACCCCTATCGAAAACTATAGAAATCTAGCAGATAGGCTTTGCGTGGCAGGGATAGGCAGTAGTGATTTCCATCTCGCAGATTTTGGTTTCGGGCGGTTACTGCAACTTTCCCCGCTTCGTTCAAATTTTGCAGAGTGCACGTTTACCGTGCCAACTCAATTCGAATCTCGTTTGTATTTTATTTTTTTCAGGTGGGATCCATTTTCAATTGGAATTACATTCTATATACATCATTTTTTATATATACTTTCAAAAGCACAACAAAGAATTCTGCTCCTTTATATGTATAATATGATTTACAAATACAACGATCTCGAAATCTTAAGGTTGAATTCGAAAAAAATTAACCAAATTATGTTCTACTAAAATGTATGGATCAGTAATATCTACATATTAAATAACATAGATGTGCGTGAATTCAGATGAGTATGCATGTTTGATAGATCAATTTTGGTTCGAGTATGGATTACATGTATCATCATCTCGAATTCAAATATTTGAATCCCTTTTTTGTTCACTCCTTTCACGCCCATCTCTCTCGCATGCATGATCCTTCAGGTAGCTATCACTCTCTTTTCTCCAGCTCACCCGCACGCTCACTTCATGTTTCTCCTATCCTCACAAACATGGTATCTCGACGTCTCCCTTGAGAAGTGTCACACTCTCCCTATCATTATACATTACACGGTTTTCATTATCTCTCACGTCTCTACTGTTCTCTGGTATCACTCGGTACCTAAGCTTTCTTTTTCACCGCCACACACACAGTCTCCACTCGTCTTTCACTTTGTCTTTCTCTCTATGGGATTCTCTCACACACCCTATATGTCTCTACATATGACTCATACCACTAAAATTACTCTCTCTGTCCCTCCTGTAGACACAACATTTGTTGTGGTCTCCTTTTCGTCTCCATCCTAGACTGGCATTATTCATTTGTTTACCGATCAGACAACCCCGACTACCGTCTCCTCTCTCTCTCACACAGACACACACACACAACTCTTGCTTCCACTCCCCTTCCCGACTACCGTCTCTCTCTCACACACACAAAACTCTCGCTTTCGCACCCCGACTCGTATTTCTCTCACAAACATTTATCGACTAGCTAGCCTCTAGATAGGTTTATACACCCGCACACTCGTGCTTCCACCATCGCATACATGTCTCTCTCCCGCTCCTTGTATCTATGTAGATTTTTCTTCCATTCTTGGGACACGCCCTCTCGATCGTGCACACACATTATCGCCTCATTTTAAGCTGATACCTATCGCACACACACTCCTTGTGTCTTTGTCACACATGCACTCCGTCCTCCTCCACTCTCCCTCTCTCTCACACACACATGGGCTTTTTGCAACAACTAGCAAGATGCCCATGCGTTGCACGGAACATCAAGATGCATTTGTATGAGTAGTTTATCTTGTGGGGGAAAAGGATGAACGAGGGAAGGCCTTATTTGCAAATGTGGAGAGGGGTGTGGGTATCTTTTTGCAAAATTGCCATAGTTTCCTTCCTATCCGTCAGATATAAATCGCACGGCCTATATTGCAGGATGGCAGGCACACGATCATCACCGACAATGCTTTTTATAAGAGTATGGATAAAAAATAGAGTTGGTGATGATGGTGGGCCTGCCATCCTGCAATGTAGGTCGTCCGATTTATATCTGACGGATAGGAAGGAAAATATGGCAATTTACCCGCACTCTTCACCACATTTGCAGATAAGGCCTTCCCTCGTTCATCCTTTTCTCCCACAAGATCTTGATGTTCCGTGCAACGCACGGGCATCTTGCTAGTAAGAGTAGAAATTAGACATATACCACTTCTCGAATCTTGAAACAAACAACATTCCTCCCTTATCTCATCAAAACCTCCAAAGGAATATATTTTGAGTGAAACATAACATATTTTTAGTGATATACGTATTTCAAAACTAGACTTTTTTTCTATCAAATTGGTGAATATGTATAAATCTACTTTGATCGTGTGGCAATGCATTGGCACATTGCTAGTAGTTATTATATTTTTTTGGACACCAGACAAACGGTGGAGTACATATACGAAGAGAAGAGGCGCACGCACGCAGTTGGCCTCTCGCTGTCTCGCACACATGAGTGTTACGTAAAGGCGACGTTAACAAATAAACCCTAAAACCCTAGGTGCACGATTGCTGCATTCGCGGGTACTGGGTACGTGGTGGAGCACCTTTGTAGGAATAGTCAGCTCGCGTGATAATTTGATCCGTAGGAGTTGATGGTTGGGACCACAGGTGAACGACTTGGAGCGCGGTGGCTCGCCAATTGCCACAGATCGGGTAGCCACGTTTAAAATATCATTTTTTAGCGGGGTTAAGAGTTCCGATTTTCAATGGCGCGTTATAAGTAGTAAGTAGTTTTTAGAATGATTGGTATGGAGCGAAAATGGAATTCATAGTACTACGTACCTCCTTGGCGTATGGTTGTATGTTTTTTTTTGCGATGGAGGTTGTATGGGTTTATGTTGCGAGATGTTGAACCTGGTAGTTCTAGGGAAAATACTATGGTTTTGATTTAGATGCTGGTTTTCAGTAATGAAAATCGGAAGGGGAAACCCTTCTTTGATTAAAAAAACTACTACCTCCATTCTGGTTTACTAGTCCCCATCGTACTTTGGGTCAAAGTTTGTCCACGAATTTTACTTTAAAATGTGAATGGAAAACGAGATTTTGTTATACCCAAACAAAAAAGGACTGGAGGGAGTGATTTCTCTGACACAGACGCGACCTCTCATAGCGCGGGCATTGAACCGGCGCGCCAGCCAAGAGGGCCGCACTCGCTGCAGGCCCGGCTGAGCACGCCTCCTCGCCGTGTGCAACCAGCTTAAGACTGCCCCGCCTGCCTTCATTGAATCCGCGCGTGTGCCGGCAACACGTCCTTCCGCGAGCCGGCAGGCATTTTAGAACACAAAAAATGACTAAAATATAATTAATTTACGCATGGTCTTGACTTGTTGTGCTCGCACTGGTAGCAGGAACTAGTAGAGGATTTTCTTTATTTATAACTCTCCTCACATTTTTTTGCTTTGAAGTGAATCATGGTTGTGGACATTATGTATGAATGTGCAGATATCTATGAACATGAGTTTGATGTGGAAGTTGAACTTGGAATGTTGGGCTTGCGCGTGAACTATACCATGTCCAATGCTTCGTTTGTTATTGTTTGGAAAGTAATTGTTGTAATTACATGACCCGAAAAAAAACATTGTGTGCCACATCAGTAGATGCACGGGCATCACAATAGGCATGTTGACTGGATAAACATTTGAACCTAGCTATTATGAAGGAAATTTTGTATTGACAACAGTTTTAGATAGCAGGAGACGCCTAGCCTGCTCTGCCTCTGCTAGCTTATTTCTGGCTTCTTCTATCTCTTCGTTGGCTTGGGTGAAGAGAGCATCTGATTGCTCTTTTTGCTTCTTCAGGAACTCAGCTACATTCTCAAGGGCTGTTGCACGCTTTCTTTTAGCCATTACTAATGCCACGAGGACACGAACAGCTGACGACTCCACCTGGCTTGTGTGTAATTCAGCATCATCTGGGAATTTGCACCTTGTGTCTAATCCAGCATCATTAGGGAACTGGCACCTTGTGTGTAATCCAGCCTCATTTTGGAAACATGATCTCGAGGTTGACCATACTTCCCTCCTCGCAGGAACTGCATCCTGACATGAAGTTACTTCTTTTTTAGATCAATACTCAGAGCAACCTAGATCCAATTAGTATAAGCCAGATAAACAGAACTCGGAGAAGTGAATTCAAAAGGAAAATAAAAATAAAAACAGACTACAAGGTGAGAACATCCACTTCCTACATCAAGCTAAAAACGAAAGCATTAGGACGATTAAGACTCTTCTTATTACACATCGAAGAACACCACGCTTAAGAGAAACAGAAACTACAACATATACACATCGAAGAACACGAGGCTACACGAAAGTAATTGAAAGGGTGTTACTTACCAAAGCTCGTTTTACAGGTTCGGTGTAGCTCCTCTTTAACTTGCCATGCTCCTTGAAGATGTCCCGAATATCCCGTGTTTGGTCTTCATTGCTCCTCTGCATGTTCGCACTCGTGGTTTTAAAATCTCAACATGGCAAGAAAAATATACTACTAGTAATACTCGCGCATATTGTGGGCAACATTAAAGCACTCGTCTGCCATATTAGCATCTCCAATAGAATCACAACGCGCGGCACTTTAAAAAAGCGTTTACAGTACTGAGATCGAGAAGTAGATACTAGAGAGTAGAGGATAGTTCTCAGCATAGATAGATAAAAATAATATAATTCAACTACTCCTCGCCGTCCGACTCCTCCTCGGTGATGTCCTCCTCCGACGTCTGACTGTAGGCGTGAAGATACCGATCGTCGTCGGATTCCCAGGGCGACGCTGCTCCTAGCCTCATGTTGAATTGAGCATCCGCTTTTCGGCTACGCTTTGTCCTCGAGATAGGCGGCTCGCCCCGCCCTCCTCTTATCCCTCTCCGCCCTCCTTTGCACGTAGAACTCGCGCTCGTTGATGATGTCCTATGGGAAGTGTTGGCGCCACAGCGCCATGGCTTCCTCGTCCATCTCAGTGATGCTGAGATGGTGATCCCGCCTCCGGTTGTCGCGACGATCCTTGTCGGTGCTAAGCCGCGTCAGAGGCGCGAGCTCCTGAGCCCGCTCCCGCGTCGGCACGTTGGGGAAGTTCAATGTTCTATGAGGCCACCGTAGGCTCCACACCGCCGCGTCGTACACGTGGGCGGCCTCATTGGCAGTGTCGAAATTGCCGAGGCCGAGGCGCATCCCGCGGAACCGGATCTCGGCGGAGAAGCCGCCAGAGGGGCGCGCGCGGACGCCGTGGTATCCCCAAGTTTCCCGGCGGCATGGTGGCGCGGCGGCGGCGAGGCGAAAAATAGCGGGGAGAGAGCGGTGGCGAGGCACAGAGCGGGGAGAGAGCGGTGGCAAGGCATAGAGCGGTGGGAGGGCATTGGATTTTATAAAGCGCGTCGGACGCCGCGCACCAAAACTAGTGCACGCCGGCCGCTTTTTCCCGCGCGCGCAATCCTTTCCCGGCGTCTCTGCTATCTCTACTCTCTTCTCTACTGCTATATTTATTTTATATTTAATATTTATCTCTACTTCCTTTACTGTCTACTTTTTTCTCTATACTTTTTTCTTGCAATATAGGTTGTCCAATTTATATCTGACAGATAGGAAGGAAACAAATGGGAATTTTGCAAAAAGATGCCCATACCCCTCTCCAGATTTGCAAATAAGGCCTTCCCTCGTTCATCCTTTTCTCCCACAAGATAAACTACTCATACAAATGCATCTTGATGCGTGCAACGCATGGGCATCTTGCTAGTTCTAAAAACATTTCCATCATTTTCCACACTACTGGTTGCAGATGAAAAACCTACCCAAGCACGTGTGATACAGGAGCGACGCACAATTACAAGCTGATATTCTGTTGGACAATGGAGGCTATAACCAATTACTTTTACGGGAATAATAGCACCCAGGAAATTTGAAGGGTGGGTATGAACAAAATTGGAACTGCACATGTACTGCTAAGTGATTCAATACACACATTACCAATCGAGGAGGAGAACGATGGTCGCGGCGGCCTCTGTGAGTCATGGTCGGCAACGGGAGTCAGTTCATTGTCCACGACAGTGGTACTTCTGTGCTTGGCGTCGGCTTCCGGGAAGCAGATCCGAGACCATGGAAGACGATGTCGGGGAAGAGGCTCCGTGTACGACGACGATGGTGGACCGGCTCCAGTGCGGCGTACGAGGTCGTTGATGAGGCAGATGCGCTGCGGTGGACGAGTGCCCCGATGTAAAGGGGAGGAGCACGAAGGCTGCGGTGCCGTGGAGAAGTCTATTTTGCGGTGGGGATAGAAAATGGGGAGTATTCAGGTGTAATACTCTGGGTGCCGGTGTGGGGTTGGCTGGGTAGGGTGAACCTGAAGTTACGAAAACAGCCCCCTACCAAGTGTCATCCGTAGGCCTGTTCCGAAGGCTATGATGGTTCCCACTGCTCGAATCAGCTCCCGCGACCTCAAAATTTTGTGACACTGGACTCCCCATGTGGCGTGTTGAGTGATTCGGCTAAGCAACTAGCGAGTAGTAGTAGTAAACTCTGCATATTAGGTTTGATCGAAGTCAAACTTCCTAAAGTTTGACCAAGTTTATAGAAAAATATAAACATTTACCATAACAAATATGTATGATGTGAAAGTACATTCAATAATGAATCTAATGGTATTTATTTGTTATAAGCTTTCTGAGAGTTTACAAAACTTGATTTTAACCAATGCTAATATGCGGACTTAAATAAAAATGGAGGGAGTACACATTTTTTTTCTTAGTTTGTAGTGAACTAATCATTTGTTGAAATTGTGAAATAAATATATTAGGCTATTGACTTCGAATGTAATGGTCCATACAATTCAATAGTTACAATCATTGTCGAATCCCAAGATGTATACAAGGTCTATAGTACTTCACAACATGCTCAAACTCAAATAATCCCAGTCAAATGAGAATCTAAATGCATTTCATAGTTATTACTTTGTAGGATGCAACAAAAACAACCATAACTCTACATCAGCTATTATAGAAGCAACATTTTGACATATCCCAATGTGTGAATGAAACGTGCAGAGAGAGCTTTTGAAGATGGAGCAGATAGGGCGGGAAAGATTGTATGTATGTGGATGAGAGAGTAGGAGACAAACCTAACGAGACAGAGAGAGAGATAGAGAGAGAAAGAGAGAGGAAGAAGTTAGGTCTGTGAGAAAGATGGATACATGTAATATACATGAGATGCGTGTGCATCTAGATTCTGTATACGTGGAAGGAGAAGAGACAACATGTTTGATGAGAGAGCTGGAAAAACATGGACGAGAGGGGAAGGATCTCGTGGGTTGAGGGATTGACAATTTTGTGCGGGGGAGAGAGGGATTGGTAATTTTGTGCAAGAGAGAGAGGGAGTGGGGGGAGGAGTCAGTCAGCCATTGTCACATCACCCTGCTTCCAAATGACCCCGCATTCTCTAGCGCGGTGTGGTCGCCGTCTTCGATCTAGTCGATGCCCTCTTTGGAGATTGAGGTGTTGTGCATGTTGGGGTGCAAAGAAGCACAAGCGAGAGTGGTCGCCGTATAACCTTGGATGGGGATGAATTGTGTGCTCGGGGGAGTGTGTGTGTGTGTTGTGTTGTGTGTGTCTCTGTGTGTGCATGTGTGTGTGTCAGATATTGAGAGAAAACAAACCTAAGGAGCGAAATGGTTATTCACGAAGAGATTGTGCTGGCCTTGAGGTGGGCAGGGGCCGGGTGAGGGTGTCAAAATGTGCGCGTTGATGCATGTGTTGCATGCGACCGTGCGAGGGACGGATGAATCGAGAGAGATGGTTGTTGTGTTACGGATGCTCCTCTCTCTGTCTCTCTCTCCCTCTCTCTGTCTCTCTCTCTCTCACACACACACACAAGTAAACTAGAAGACCGTTCTCTCATGTATACACAATGTATTGGCATCTGTCTATGTCTCACTCATGCATGATCATCTGCACATTCACACCTCTCTATGTCTGTATCACACGCACACCGTCTCCACATTGCCCTTCCGCCACAACACACATATGGACACATACACACGTTCTCTCTTAGTCACACACACAAAATTAGTATTAAAAAAACTATGACGCACCTAAAACGTCCAAATCCAAATAAACACGAACTGGAGCTAAATTCAAATATATGGAAATATTGCAGCGTCAAGAACTTTCACAGGAAAAAAAAGTTGAGTAATATTCGAGGATTGTTTTCACACACACAAAAAGGTTCGGTGGATGTCCTTCGAGCGCGACACGGTGATGCACCGTCCGATCGACCGCGCGGCCGCGGTTCACGCGCTTGCACAGGATTCCATATCGTGGTTGTGGTACTAACTAATAGAAGCGCTGCCTAAGTCTAATGTTTACGTGTACTAGTACGGTTTCCTTTTAAGTTTGACCAACCTTATATATAAAACTAAAGTAAGCTCCCACACGCGCACTCATCAATATGCCGCCGCCGTTGCGCATGTCGGCGCCCATTTGCTCCGGCCAACAATTTCTCGCCCATCACCGCTGTGTCGCCGCCATCCCTGTGCCATGAAACCGAAGGCTCGCTCGCTCACGTCGTCCACAGTCCCTCCTCGCAATGCCGCCGTGCTGCCAAGCACGCGAGCAGCTGGTGGAGCCGCGTCTATGCACGCACCGTACGAAGAGGAGGACGAGCGCGTGCTCCAGCACGCCAGCAAGGATGAACTAGTGTGTCATTGTCGTCTCCGCCCACGCGGAGGAGGCGCACATGGTGGCTGTCGCGACGGAAGCCGGTCACGCGCGCGTCGAGCCCGCAAACCGGGTGCAGACGCGGAATCTACCTTCGAGACCTTGAATGCCATGTGGATCCTGCAATCTGAAGGAGCAATTTGGGTCAATCGACTCATGTGGGCCGTTTGATGCAACATGGATGGCTAGAAGGGCTTCTTTCACCTCTTCTGTCGTCTTCTTCCTTTGCTCCATCGAACTTCTTTCACAAATCGACTGACCCAAATTATACTACTAGTACGAACGTATTAAGTACAGTAGGAACACGAAGATACGAGCAATAGTACCAACTGCAAGAAGAATAGTAGTAAGACATAGTACTAGTACTACTGTACATACTAAAGAGTTCAAATAACGAGAAAGAACATAAACATAGTTCTGCTGGGGCCTTAGCACAACACACCCTTGAAAATAAACTAAGCAACTAGTCCGCTTGACACTACAGTAGAACCAGCATGAGCGACGGCACTGCCACCTACTCGGAGTCCGAGTCCACGTCCTCGACTTCGTCCTCATCCCTCTTCCTCTTCCTCTTCGCCGACGCGTCTTTTCTTGAACCGGACACTGGGCTCTGCTTCTTCATCCAACCCTTGTAGATATTTAAACAAAGGTAGGCATCCATTGCTGCGTACAGGATGTGATCTTCATCTAATGTCTTCGACTCCCATGCATGATGAAACTCGTGATGAGGTTTCTTCAGTTTAGCGTAGGAAGGATCAATCATGGCTGCTGCCAGGGTCAGCATTGAAGGTTGAGAGGAGGACACCAGGCTTGCCTTCTGGAGATCGAAGGGCTGGCCTACAACGAGACCTACCCGACGTAGGACATCCCTGTCGTTCTTAAAGCCTACAGTAACGAATTTCACTCTTTTGTCCTTGAGGAAGTTCTTAAAATCTTGGCACTCAACGTCGGCCTGGCATATGTGGTAGACCAAGCAAACGTTATGTACGCAAACCTGGATCACGGTGGGCTTCTTCCTCTCTTCGTCCTTTAGATCCTTCTCTCGTCCCATGACTATGGTGTACTCAATATCTAGCCCAGCGACCCACTCATCCATTGAACTGTTGAACATGCGTAGGAAGCGAGCAAGCCATGCTTTCACCTTCTCGGATCCACGTGTGTAGATGACGATGAACTGATCGCCGGTGATGGCTCTAACCTGGTACTCAGCGGCGACCATGGAGATTTGGGAGGCCATGGATTCTGGAGGAGGGTTAGGAGAAGTTGAACTGTTGTACCCTGCAAAAAAACTGGGAGCGAACTAATGTGAAAGGACAGGACGACTGGGAGCGAACTATTGTAAGGTAGAAGACGGGGACGAGTAGGGCGTGCGAACGGCGTGGGGTTGCTGGCTTGCCCGATGGATAAACGGCTGCAAGCCCCCAAAGAGTTCTCGAGAACTATGCGGGACCCACTAGATGTCATGTCTACTAGACCCATGATACATCTCCAACGTATCTATAATTTTTGATTGCTCCATGCTATATTATCTACTATTTTGGACTATATTGGGCTTTATGTTCCACTTTTATATTATTTTTGGGACTAACCTATTAACCGGAGGGCCAGCCCAGAATTGTTGTTTTTTGTCTATTTCGGTGTTTCGGAGAAACAGAATATCAAACGGAGTCCAAACGGAATGAAACCTTCGGGAACGTGATTTTCTCATCAGATAAGATCCAGGAGACTTGGACCCCCCGTCAAGAAAGCCACGAGGTGGTCACGAGGGTGGGGGCGCCCCCCCCCTAGGGCGCGCCCCCTGCCTTGTGGGCCCCTCGAAGCTCCACCGACGTACTCCTTCCTCTTATATATACCTACGTGCCCCCAAACGATTAGATACGAAGCCAAAAACCTAATTCCACCACCACAACTTTTTGTATCCACGAGGTCCCATCGTGGGGCCTGTTCCGGAGCTCCGCCGGAAGGGGAATCGATCACGGAGGGCTTCTACATCATCATCCAAGCCTCTCCGATGAAGTGTGAGTAGTTCACCTCAGACCTACGGGTCCATAGTTAGTAGCTAGATAGCTTCTTCTCTCTTTTTAGATCTCAATACAATGTTCTCCCCCTCTCTTGTGGAGATCTATTCGATGTAATCTTCTTTTTGCGGTGTGTTTGTTGAGACCGATGAATTGTGGGTTTATGATCAAGTCTATCTATGAATAATATATGAATCTTCTCTGAATTCTTTTATGTATGATTTGTTATCTTTGCAAGTCTCTTCGAATTATCAGTTTGGTTTGGCCTACTAGATTGGTTGTTCTTGCCATGGGAGAAGTGCTTAGCTTTGGGTTCGATCTTGCGGTGTCCTTTCCCAGTGACAGAAGGGGCAGCAAGGCACGTATTGTATTGTTGCCATCGAGGATAACAAGATGGGGTTTTTATCATATTGCATGAAACTATCCCTCTACATCATGTCATCTTGCTTAAGGCGTTACTCTGCTTTTTACTTAATACTCTAGATGCATGCTGGATAGCGGTCGATGAGTGGAGTAATAGTAGTAGATGCAGGTAGGAGTCGGTCTACTTGTCTCGGACGTGATGCCTATATACATGATCATACCTAGATGTTCTCATAACTATGCTCAATTCTGTCAATTGCTCAACAGTAATTTGTTCACCCACCGTAGAATACTTATGCTCTTGAAAGAAGCCACTAGTGAAACCTATGGCCCCCGGGTCTCTTTCTCATCATATCAATCTCCATCACTTTATTATTGCTTTGCTTTTACTTTGCCTTTTACTTTTTACTTTGCATCTCTATACTAAAAATACCAAAAATATTATTTATCATCTCTATCAGATCTCACTTTCGTAAGTGACCGTGAAGGGATTGACAACTCCTAAGCGCGTTGGTTGCGTTGAGCTATTGTTTTTGTGTAGGTACAAGGGACTCGAGTGTAGCCTCCTACTGGATTGATACCTTGGTTCTCAAAAACTAAGGGAAATACTTACGCTACTTCACTGCATCATCCTCTCCTCTTCGGGGAAATCCAACGCAGTGCTCAAGAGGTAGCAACCCATATCGTAAGCCTGATGGTATAGCTTCTGTCTGTTCGCACGCCATGCCGGCGTGTGAATGTAACTTCACTTAATTCCGTCAAACGTCGCGCCTCCCATGACCTTCCCTCCCTCGCGCGGTCGCGCTCTTTGACACTTCGACTGGATATAAATGAGCAATTTTTTTGCCTTTGTTTTAGACAAGCAAAAAAAATTTTGCCTACTCCGCATGCATGATACTCCCTCTGGTCCTTTTTACTCCCGTCAACCGTTTGCAAAGTGTTTGACCAAATTTATACTTTTTTTGAACACCACCTTATATTAATTACCCAGCCACACCAGTACACTCATTTGATACAATATTCACCACACAGGGAGGTACGTTATTTACAAGAATACCATCTAATCTATTGTCAAAGCTATACTTAGCGATTAAGTGTGCCACCTTATTGGCCGAACGGCTAATATTTGACAATTGAAGATTGTTGATCAACTTTGAGATGCTCAACGCTTTCATCTTCAGGTCACGCATAGCAGACCTGTCATAGTCCCCCGATGCAAGAGACGCTACCACAAAAGCGTAATCAGTCTCTAAAATTACATGATTATGAAGAGAAATACCTATGTAGAGACCGGCAATGCAAGCCCTAAGCTCCGCTTCCTCCATGCTTTGACAGGCATCAATGAAATCCCACGACCAAATTTATACTAAAAATATCAATATCTACAATACTGATTATAATGAGTATAAGAACTACGTTTTATAATGAGTGTAAAAATATTGATTTGACATTGTGAATGTTGACACATTTTTCTATAAGTCTGGTGAAAGTAGAGGTACATTGACTTCAGACAAAACTTAAATGCACAATGCAGACTAGTTCCTCCTTCCAGGTGCGTGCCATGTCCTATCTTGTCATCACAACAAGGTTAGCTATTAGAGTACCACTACCTCCCTTCTAGTTTAAAGGGCTCGATTCAAAAATTTCACCTACTCTTAGCAAGAAAGTAGAGGCGGTGGAATAGTTTTTGAAGTCTGCAAAAGTACTCAACTAGTGTTGTTGTTCTTCACAAAAAAAATGTGTTTACCAATGCATGCATGAACACTAGTTACTCTAACCCCCCCCCCCTCCCTTCTTTAATTCTTTGCCACATCAGCATGTTTGCTATTCCCGTGTGCATGATAGCAGCTAAGATACCACCATTATGGCCAGCCTTAATCATCGCATGCAATAGTTTAGTGCACCTTGAAATATGAACATGTGTGGGCGTGTATGTTTTTAATGACTTGAGACTATACCTAGCCCGGCATGCAAGATGACTTATTATGCACCGTTCCCCATACCTGCAGGAAGCTTGTTCATCTCCAAATCTTTTCCTCTCCATGTGTGGAAACAATATGCCTGCCAAACTCTCCTTCTCCCTCCGGCGGTCCCACCACTCCACCTCGTGTGAAAAAATCTGCATGCATGACTCTCCTCCCCCCACGCTCGTCCAATCCGTTCTGACCAGCAATATTTCCACCCCTTCGCTCCCCCGTAATTTACTCCAACAAATATGCACACGTAGCTGTTACTAAACTACAGGTGCATTGGGTCACTGACATATGGGCCCAACAGGGGTCTGGCCCACATGTCAGTGATGCAACTGGACCTGCAGTTAAGTCAGTGCAGCTCAGTCCATATCTTACGTAGGTGTGCCATTGCTCGCTATAAATACTGCGCCTCCCATGACATCGCTATCTCCTTCCCCTCACGTTCACGTTCATCGCTATCTCCTTTCCCTCCCTCTCACGTCGACCACCATGGCATCGCCCCTCCCAAGCCCTAGGAGCCCCTCGCTGGACCGTGCGGACGGTCACGCGTCGTCGTTCCGTTCCTCGCCGCCACTAGTCGAGGAGGATGCGTTGGTGTTCCGCTCCTCGCCGCTACGCGCCACGTCGCCATTACATTCTTCGCCGCCACTAGTCGAGGAGGAAGCGTCGGCGTTCCGCTCCTCGCCGTGACGCGACGTGTCGCTATTCCGTTCCTCGTCGCCGCTAGTCGAGGAGGACGCGTCGGTGTTCCGCTCCTCGCCGCGACGCGACGCGTCGCCGTTCCGTTCCTCGCCGCCACTAGTCGAGGAGGACGTGTCGGTGTTCCGCTCCTCGCCGCGACGCGTTGAGGTCGACGCGTCGGCGTTCCCAATCTCGCCAGCACGCGCGCCGGAGGACGCGTCGCCTCCCCGCTACGAGGAGAGCGCCGCGCCACCCGCCGAGCCCCCCAGCCTTGAGGAGCTTTGGAAAGAAATGGACGTCGCCTTGTGGGAGGCTTTGCCTCCAGCAGAGCGTGCAAAAATAGAGGCGGAGAAGAAGGCCGAGGAAGAGAAGCGCGCCGCGGAACAAGCTGCCTGGGAGGCCTATGTCGTGTCCGAGAGAGTCAGGCAATTGGCTCTTTGGCAGAAGGCTCGTGCGAGGGCCGTGAGGGTGGCAGAGGACGCCCGTGCCGACGCCCTGAGTGCAGTCGGGCCCAAGCGCCTCATCTACGCTTGGCGGTACATGGTCCGGGTGCACGCTTCCAGCGAGGAGTACCTGTTGGCGCCGGATCACCACACCGGTGATATCACGCTCGCCCGTCGGCAAGCCGCCAATCAGCACCTCGCGGGTTGCGAGGATGAGGAAGAGGCATTGTGTCAGCGCGCGGGGAAACAGCCGCGCACCAGGGCACTCGTGGCGCGCTTGCGGCGCTCCTGCGAGCGTCGTGGCTTTTAGGAGGAGTATAATTTTTGTTTCGTAAGGCGATCTCATTAGTTTTGGGATGCAAATGATAAATCCCGAACATTCAGGAATTTTTAGCATCCTTAATTAAGTATGTAAAAGGGAAAGTTTGGAAACCTTGTGTATTCGTATGCATTTTGCAAGTATGTGCATATAGCACAAACTTTACTATATACTATCGCACTACACATCTCTCTCGATATATGCTTGCAGATTGTGCTACTCCCTCTGTCCAGGTCAATAAGTCATCTTTGGTTGTGCACCGTGACCAAGAAGGAGGGAAGACTTATACACCTAGACGGAGGGAGTACTACTATTACTTATGTACGTGCAAATGCACATTTTAACATTACAATGCAGTTTTTGTAAAAGTAGAAAAATAGCACTAGTCAAGCTTGTGAAACGATTCAATGCAAAACAAATGCAAAAATGCTCGTTTGATTGTTTACTTTTAGCTTCCTTCTCTGTGGTTATTTCTTTGTCGTACTTTGTACGGAGTATCTCACTGGTTGGAAAGGCATGCAAATTCCCAAACCGCTTCCTACACCCTGTATCGAATTTTTTGCCTAACAAGTTGTGTCGTGCAATTGGAATTCCAACTTGAGTACTACTACTAGTAGGAGTACCAGGGGCCAGTTCTTTTAGGCTTCTAGATTAGTAATCCCATAACTACTACCTCCGTCCTGGTTTATTGGTCCCCATTGTAATCTGTCTCAAATTTTGATCATAAATTTAACTAATGAAATGTTAGTGCATGTCACATGCACTACTCCATCCGTCTAGGTGAGTAAGTCATCTTAGGCTGTGCACCGTGACCAAGGAGGAGGAGAAAACGAGAAACGTTAATGTTTATTTGCTAATTAATAGTATTGCATGCAATGAACTAACCACTGCATGTCATGTTTGATATCTCAAGTCATTAAAAGCATGCACACTCTTTATCTCTTATTGGTTGATATGTCAAGAAACAAGAAACGAGGTAGCAGTTAATGCACCGCGCCTAAGTGTTTTGGGATTATTTGGTTTTCGTAAGATGACTTACACACCTAGATGGAGGGATTACAATGGTGAGGAATAAACTAGTTAAATCTTTGGTCAAAATTTAGCACAAATTACAATGGTGAGGAATAAACCAGAATGGAGTAGTAGTTTAGAAGCCCAAATAAATGAGTGAGGCGCCTTATTGTTACTCTCCGATGTGACTAGTCTTGTGGGAAAAGCTGGGGAAGCCACCAAAAGAACTAGCCCTAGGAGTAGTAGCTAGGGATCGAGTGTGCGAGATGAACCAGAGAAAGTAAATGCAGAGAGATGAAATGCAAAAAAGACGGAGGGATGTGATGGTTGCTTGTCCGTTTATATTACCAGGCCACTTATTACTGGGAGTGGTTGGGTTTTGTGATACGACGGCTTTACTACCTCGCCACGAGCGGGGTGAGAGGTGAGACTCCCGTGCAGCGTCGCCCTCTACACTTGTACTACATCGGTCGTGGTTTATTAGTCCCCCGTTGAATTTTACTAAAGATTTAACTGACAAAATGTTAGTGCATGTCAACAAAGACTATATCGTTGGATTTGTATTTGAACATAGTTTTGAATGATATAATTTTAGGTGACATGCATCAGCATTTATCGTACTATATATAATGTTAGTTCAATTTTTGGTCGTACTAATCTATAGTAGTAAGGTGCTCGTGCGTTGCACCGAAGAGTGAAATGCATTGATCAGGGAGTTGTTTATTTTGACAAAGGATGTGGGGGTCATCTCATGTGTAACGGGTATCGACAGGTTTCTTCAGATATTATTTCATCTCTAGAGCTCACAAACATCTGGGTGAAATAGATAAAAAGGTATCTTTTGCAAACAAAAGCGTTCAACTGTTCAACCTGCATCCAAAACTTGTGAAGAAATAACACTTATTATGCTTTGCAAGAAATGATCTTTAAGAATTAGTTTTTGAGTATCGATTGTTATACATGTTGGCTACAGATGACATGGCACTTTCTTATAGTCAACAGTTGGCTATACTATTAAGTAATATTAACCATGCCCTTATACACCTAGACGGAGGGATTAAATCAGGATGACTTGCAAGCGGGTAGAGGAGATGTAAGAAATGGTTCATCGTAAGTCTTTCACCAGTACTGTAGTAAAAATTCATACATGGAAGATTCTAGACTAAACCATAAACGGATACACTTTTATTCATGCACGATACTCCAATAGAGAAAGATCCTGCATGGAAGTCTCCACATGCTTAGACAGCGGATTACATTGAGCGAAGACTAATGATCAACATTTAACTTGATAATGCGTATGTCTAGGTGAACCTCCTTGGAGTCCCCGTGCACCGCGTCGGCAGGTAAAGGATGCCATGGGTTTTCCAAGTCCACATTGGCAGGATAGTCCCAGCTCCCCAGAATCCAAGTCCGTTCTATGAGGCCGGTGTCGCCGCCCACGCGACCCGGAGGGGTAGTAACACTGACCACGCACCCGTACATCGGCCTCGTGTCAGTGTCAGCGGCGTCGCCCCTGGCGCGCATTACAGAGATGGGGCGGCGGCCTGCGCGGGCCTCGCCGGTGCCCACGATCAAGAGGAAGACGTTGTCGTCCTCCTCCGAGACTAGCAGGCGGCGGTGATCCTCCAGCGACTCCGGCATGGTGAACGGGTAGCACGTCTCATACTTGATGTTCTCCGCCAAGGGCCAGCAGTGACCGCTGCACGCATCCGTGAGGTGATGCACCATGTCCGCCGACGAGCCACAAAACGGCATCGGGCACTCATAGCAGTGGACGAAGGGCTCCTTGGAGGCATCGACTAGGCCGTCCATGGAACGGGAGTGGTTGTAGGGGACGTTGCGCCAATTGAATATATGAGCAAGTTACTACGAGATTTAATCCGATTAAGCACAAAATAAATCATGACGGCTATAACAAATATGAAACTAATCATGTGGACTAGCATAGTAGTAGGATACAGAGTAGAAACATGAATTCTACCATGATTTCGAACAAGAAGGACAGAAACACATACGGTGCAACGGGAGCAGCACCGTTGGCGTTGAGGTTGTCGCCCATGTCCAAACACCACGTAGACATGGTCTTTGAGCATGGTTCGTAGTCGTTCCACGCTCGGGCATTGAAGTTGTAACTATTTTGGATTAGAATATACTACTCCTCCAGTGCTAGTAGTAGAGCAGAGTGGATAATAAAGCCCAATAATGTCCAAAACAGTAGATAATATAGCATGGAGCAATCAAAAATTATAGATACGTTGGAGACGTATCACTTGCTTGTCCGTTTATTTTACCAGGCCACTTATTACTGGGAGTGGTTGGGTTTTGTGACTATTTTAGATTAGAATATACTACTCCTCCGGTGCTAGTAGTAGAGCCGAGTCCTACTCTACTACTCTAATCAAGCAAGTTAGGGCATAGCACTGTAGGGAGTACCAGTACTGTGATCACTCAAGCAAGTTGTCTGGCATCGACATGACCCTACGCTGCTGGTATGTGTCTCGTAAGTCAAGCGGCATGTTGTAGTCATCATCACCTGTCCACTTCCTGCAGCACATATTCGCTTCTCCATCTTTGTCCGCACATAATCTCGTCCAATCTTCCATCCCCGCTAAGGCACCTCCCCCCCCCCTCGTCCGAAACCCAAGTACTAACAATGGCAGAACCGAGCAGCGTCCGCCGAAAGAGTGGCCGGAATTCGCTCCCCACAGAGGTAATCAAGCTCATTGTTTCGCGTGTGGACAATCTCAGTACCATGCCGCTCGCCGCGTGCTCGTCGGGGCTGTACCGTTTACTCAAAGCCCTCAGGCCGGAGCTTTTTAAGCCAGCTCCTTGCTTGCTGATGCCGCCTGATCTTCAGAAACGGCGTGTCACGCAGCATAACGATCGTAGGCGGCGAGCATCAACCCCCTTGATTGCGATCCGATCCCCGTCAGCCTCAACTACATTAACGGTATGTACTGGGTCGGCATGAACACGTCTTGGATGGTGCTCGTCGACGGTCGCGGCAGCTGGATGCTCGTGGAGGTCTACCCCCGGCGATTGATCCCCCTTCCTTCGATTAACACTGCACTGCTTTGGCACCGCGGCCCAGAATACTCGGAATCTTACAGTAGCCAACATGATACCAAGTTTGATTTGCTCGAGGTTGTAATCTGCCAAGTGCCCACAAGATCTGTGAATTATAAAGACTTCAGGCTAATTGCATTCTTCAACCGCGGTCTCGCCTATCTGACAGGTCACTGCGGTAAGTGGATAAATCTGCACGTCCATCGCAGGATCATACATCCTCCATGGTTCTCTGATGCCATTGAACACAAGGGCTTCATTTACGCTGTCGACTCCTTCTATGGTTGGACGTATTGCTAGCCTACTCCAGTCATCGCTACAAACGGCTGTTACAGCAGTATGTTACTTTCCTATGATATCATGATGGCTTGCTTATATCACTGTCAACATTTGCTGAAAAATATTCATGCTCATAACATGTTATTCTTAAGATTGACTAAATCAAGAGCCCTTTTTTATTTGACTCCAACTTGATATGATGTTGTAGGCCGCCTGGTGTCCCTACCCTTCCTAATCCCAGAACCTTCCAAAGAAAAGCAGCATGGCAGTTGTAGGTGGTTCCTAGCTCGATTAGACGACGGCGAAAGATTGATGATCGTTCGCACGTACCGGACGTGTTGTTTCGCGGAATACAATCACAGTCACTACAAAGTCTTTGAGCAGGATCCCAGCTTCTCTAGGCCTTCAGGAATTTTTGACTGGAGGCTGGTAAGTAGCATTTGTACACGCTCTCTGTTTGTCGGACTGAATTATCCAATTAACCAGGAGATAATCGACGGCAAGGATCATGATGGCAGCGCGGTTTCGTTCATCAGGCAAAACAGTGTGTACACAGCGTACCATGCGTCTCTGCATGCACCATACCCTGATATGTGCCGCCACGCTCAGCATCCCAAAGTAGGAGAGAGGGTCGCAAGTATCAGACTTCGACATGCTGGCTGGAGTTCCCCCGGTCATGCACCCATCTGGTTCAAGCCGTCAGCCAATCTCCACAGCTTAATAAATAGTAACATCTAACTGAGCCAGTTAGTTAGATGCGTACACTTGGTGTAGTAGGATCTTTATTTAGTTTGATGCATACACTTGTTCTTTTTTGGTAGCCCTTTTGTAATGATGGCTGATGTTTGGTTTGGAAGAGAGAGCTCTGTCTTCACTCTTCTGGCCTGCTTACTGCATCTGTTGCACCCCCAGCCCTAGTTGCTGCTGCTGTTGTTTTCAATGTACAATCAGTAGTATATTTCATCTGTTGGTTGAATAAATGTGTTGTTAGAACGACAAACACAATGTTTTGGAAGTAGTTGCACGGTTCGATCCTTTAGTGCCCCGTACCATACGTAGCGCATACTATTTTTCATATGGAACACATTTTCCACTTGTTGATAACATGCAGCCCAATAGAGAAGCCCATAATTAACTGGAAGGGAGGCTCTCACATGAATCCGGCCCAGGTACATGCTCATGGTCCCCTAAACATAAATAAGTAAATAAATAAATAAAGCTAAATGCTCATGCACCAGTTCTTTGGGAAAATAGGTAGCCCAGTATTTCTTTTTGAAGAATACCCAAGCTAGGCCTATTTGTTTTCTTCGAATTACTGGGCTGCAAATCTTTCAAGATGAGGAGGGATGCATTCCGACCTGGCTTAAGAGTATGGTCAATGTCTGTTAAAAGTAATATCAAAAGGGGTTGAAAATTCCAAAAAAATTATAGCAAATGGGATATAAGTTTCTTTTTTTGTTTTTGTTCTTCACTGATATCTTATATGTATTTCATTGGATTTAACATGACATAGTACTAATTTATTTTTGTTTTAGTATGGCTATTAATTTTTGGATTAAGAATATTTCGTTCCCCAGCAAAAATTTGCGAATTTTCAAAATTTCCCACATATTTAGTTAATTTTTTGACCCTGGTACTGACCAAAAAATGGCCAGCAATTCTAAAAATGGAAAACGGGCTGCAATAAATTCCATATTAATTAGAAAATTAGTAAAAATTATAAAAATAATAGCAAATGGGCTGTACACGCCACAGATTTCGAGGCTGACTTGTTTACGCAAGGCTTTGTCAGTGAACACACGATTCTAGCAGCAGTGACTGTTGGATGTCCATCCAACGGCCGACGTGCTTCTTCAATCTCTGATCTTCCTGCTCCGGCCGCCTAAACTAGCGTCAGCGGGACTGCCTGCTCCCTCCTCTTGTGGCCCGCTGTGATGCCGCGCAGGCTTCCCCGGCCCACCATACTCCCTCCGCTGGGCTGGCCGCACGCAATCAACTGCCTCCTTATTACGCAAAAAAAATTATTCCTCCCACTGAAATCTGGGGCACACCGGTTGGGAGGCTGACCTGTGGGCCTACTAAGTTGACGCGTACGCAGGGCTTGTCAACTTAGTCAACAAATGATTCTAGCAGCAGTAACCGTTGGATTTGAATCGAACGGTCCTGCTGCTTCTTCAATCGCTGCTCTTCTTGCACCAGCCCCCCAAACCAGCGCCGGGGAGACCACCTGCTCCTGCCTCCAGTGGCCGGCTGTGCTGCCGTTGAGGCCTCATTGCCCCCTACTACTCCCACTGCTAGCCAGGCCCTGCGGTGACGGCAGCCTCACACCGCAGCCGAACTAGTGAACCCTCGTAATCCTCTCCGCGTGGGCATCCACTGCCGCGTCTTCCCCGGCTCCACGTCGTCCCCTTCCTAGGCCTCGTCGTCGTCCGCCGCCTTGGTGCTCTTGGCGCGGCGTGGTCAACATGGTCAACGACATTCCATCGGAAGAGTATTGTACGTGGAGAGGCTGACAGCTGGGTCCACGGCCATAGCCCAGTTTTTTTGTGATTTGCCAAGTAAGTCGCTTTGTCAAGCCTGTTGGGCTGCAAATCTTTCAAGACGAGGAGAGCTTTCATTCGGCTGGCCGAGAAAATGGCCCATCAGTAATGAGAAATGGGTTGTACATTTTTAAAACACATCAAACCGGCAATTAGTTTCAAATATCTTTTTTTTTCATTTTGAGATTTTAAATTACATTAATTTTTATGTATGGAGAATTTGTTGGATTTTATATTGATATACATTTATTTTTAAAATCAGTTTGAATGTCAGTCGAAATTTCGGGATTAAAAACAGTTCGGACCGCACCGAAATATGCAAAATTTCGTATAATTTTTTAACCGTGGCCACAATATGGGTTGTAATGCTAACAAAAACAATATGGGCTCCAAAAAAACCTTAATAATTAGAAAATGGGCTGTAAATTATTAGAAATAATGGAAGATGGGTTGTATGC
Organism: Triticum urartu; assembly: GCF_003073215.2. Lineage (NCBI taxonomy): Eukaryota > Viridiplantae > Streptophyta > Magnoliopsida > Poales > Poaceae > Triticum > Triticum urartu. The sequence continues at coordinate 80,562,435 of NC_053026.1, forward strand.
TGTTTTCCACAGATTTGACGCTTTCCTGAAAAAGGTTGATGCACAAGCAGTGACTGTTGGATGGCCATCCAACGACCGTCGTGCTTCTTTAATCTCTGCTCTTCCTGCTCTAGCCGCTCAAACAAGCGCCGGCGGGACCGCCTGCTCCCTCCTCCCCGCGGCCGGCTCTGCTGCCGCGCAGGCCTCATCGCCTCACCGTACTCCCATCGCTGGCCTAGCCATCCCTCTACTCACCCACACCTGTTGTTATTCTCCAGCAACGGCAGACGAACCAGTAAACCCTCGTACAGTCGTACTCCCCTCCGCGTGGGAAACAACTACCGAGTCTTCCCTGCCTCCATGTCGTTCCCTTCCTAGGCCTCGCCGTCATCCACCGCCCTGGTGCTCTCCGTGCGGCCTGGTCAACGTGGTCAACGACCGACATGCATCTAAAGTGGACTGTACGTGGAGAGGCCGACAGCTGGGTCCACGACCGCACGCAATGAAATGCCTCCTTATTACGCGCAAAATAATGATTCCTCCACCTGACATCAGGGACCCCCCGAAAGGGCCTCTGTATTTCACGAAAAAAATGATACCGCCGCTGACAGCTCGGACCCACCAGCTATATCTTCGCACGCAAGGAAGTGCCTCCTTATTACGCACAAAAAATGAATACTCCCCCTGTTAGCTGGGACCCAGTATAGTGACAGGCTGACTTGTGGGCCTACTAAGTTGACGGGGACGGAGGGCTTTGTCAACTTAGTCAATATGCACGATTCTAGCTCCAGTGACCATATGATGTCCATCCAACGGCCGTAGTGCTTCTTCAACCTCTGGTCTTCTTGCTCCAGCCACCCAAACCAGCGCCGGTCATGCCTCGTGCTCCTGCCTCCCATGGCCGGCTACGATGCGGCGGAGGCCTCACCGTCCCCTACTACTCCCACCGCTGGCCAGGCCAACCCTCTACTCACCCACACCCCCTATTATTTTGCGGCGACGGCGGCCTCACACCGCAATGAACCAGTGAACCCTCGTACTCCTCTACGCGTGGGCATCCACTGTCGCGTCTTCCCCGGCTCCGCGTCATCCCCTTCCTAGGCCTCACCGTCGTCCACCGCCCTGGTGCTCTCGGCGCGGCATGGTCAACTTGGTCAAGGAACGACTTCCATCAGACATGGACTGTACATGGAGAGGTTGACAGCTGGGTCCACGGCCGCAGCAAGGAAGTGCCTCCTTATTACGTGCAAAATAATTGTTCGTCCACCTGACAGCGGGGACCCACCGGACGGGCCACCATATTTCGCAAAAAAAAAGTTTCCCCCCTGACTGCTGGGACCCACCAGCTACATCTTCGCACGCAAGGAAGTGCCTGACAGTCGGGACCCACCTGGTCGAAGCGTATGTAGTGTTGTCATTCTGGTCGCGAACGTGTACGTACATATATACTGGTGGATGTAGAGGCGCGCACGTGTCGTAGTAGAGGCGCGTACGTGTCGTAGTAGAGGCGCACACGTAGCATGTACACTTACGTACAGCGGCTAGGGTGCAAGAAAGAAAATACGGCCACGTATGTGTACATACGGGCGGGGTCTCAAACGCCTACTCGTGCATACGTACGGCCAGGGCTTGTGTACATGGATGGGTCGGAACGGAGAAACATCATCGTCGTCATGTTCGTGGGGAGGCAACAGAATGCGTCGTGTTCATGGGGAGGCAACGAAATGCGTCGTGTTCATCGGGAGGCAACGGAACGCGTGGGAGCCAACCGGCTGGGTCGGAACGGAATGCGTGGCCGTGTTCATCGGGAGGGCTTGGACGGAACAGACGATGGAAACAAGGCCTGGCGTACCGCACAACGAAGGAAACGGACCTCCTACGTTCGGAACGGGGTCCTGTTGATCGGGAGGGGTGTGGTGTACCGCAAAACGGAGGAAACGGACCTCCTACGGCCGAAACGTGGGTCCTGTTGATCGGGAGGGGTGTGGCGTACCGCAAAACGGACGAAACGGACCTCCTATGTTCGAAACGGGGGTCCTGTTGATCGGGAGGGGTGTGGCGTACCGCAAAACGGACGAAACGGGCCTCCTATGGTCGAAACGGGGGTCCTGTTCATCGGGAGGGGTGTGGCGTACCGCAAAACGGGACTCCACAGGATACTGTTCATCTCCACCGTCGACCTCCTCCAGCCTCCATGGGCTACCGTCGACCTCCTCCAGCCTCCACGGGCTCCTGTTCATCCGGCCTCCACCGCGTGCTACTCCACCGGCTACTGTTCAACCACCCCTCCACGGGCACCCCTCCACCGTCTACTGTTCATCCAGCCCCCCACACCACGGGGTCCTGTTCAACCACCCCTCCACGGGCACCCCTCCACCATCTACTGTTCATCCAGCCCTCCACCACGCCACGGGGTCCTGTTCATCCAGAGGCAATGCCACCGCTCACTGTTCATCCAACCCCCCCCCCCCCCCCCCCCCCCCCCCCCCCGCAACGCTCACTGTTCATCCCAGAGGCAGCATCAATCGGCTTCAGTTAACAGCAGTAGCGAAGGAATCGCTCGATCGGGTTCAGTTAACAGCCATCGATCGATCGCTCGGGTTCAGTAACGCGTAGCCTACAGTGCAATCGCTCGGGTTCAGTTAGAGCCCAACGCCTCGCTCGGGTTCAGTTAGAGCCAACGCCTCGCACACACGCGCGTACGTGTACGAGAGAAACGCGCATCGCTCGGCCCCCGACCTCCCACCGTAACCGGGAACTCCCCGAAATTTTCCTCGCCCTCGCTTCTACCACGGTTTTTCCCGTCATGGACGGCCCAAAGAATTTCATGCAGCTGCGTCTCCGGCCCGCCCAGGACGAAAAGCCCATTTTTTGTCATGATTTTTTGTCATGGAAGTAGGAGCCCACCACATCTATGATGATACCGGGTTTTGTCACAATTATGGTCATAGAAGTGTCATATGTATTACAGAAGAAAAAAATTCGTTTGGCCCGAAATGTCACGGATGTGTCTTTTTTTTGTAGTGTAATCCGGCTCTGGAGGTGGCGGAGGGAGCGGCGGAGACTGTCAGTGTCAAAACCAGCAGATCTCGGGTAGGGGGTCCCAAGTTGTGTATCTGAGGATCGATGGTAACAAGGGACACAAGGGACACAATGTTTTACCCAGGTTCAGGCCCTCTTAAAGGAGGTAAAACCCTACATCATGCTCGATTATATTCGATGTGTATAGGGGTTACAAGAGTTGATCTACCTCGAGATTGTAATGGCTAAACCCTAGCTATCTAGCCTATGATTATTCTGATAGCCTCTACAGACTAAACCCTCCAATTTATATACACACCGGAGGGGCCTAGGGTTGTACAGAGTTGGTTTGCAGAGGAAGGAAATAACATATCCGGACACCAAACTTGCCGTCCACGCATATAGGAGTCCTACCCAAACACGGGGGATAGTCTTCTGCTTTATCTTCACGGCCCATCAGTCCGGCCCATATCAAATAGTCTGGACACCCGAGGACCCCCTAATCCAGGACTGCCTCAGTGACAAGAAGAGTGCCATCAAGTGAAGGTCGACGATGAAGGCGGTGATGGCGTCGCGATCCAGGGGGCGACTAAGCAGCCGCCAAAGCTGCAAGTAACCTGAAAAGAGCGTCGGTAGCACGTCGAAGCGAAATGCGCTGGATCACAAGTCTGTTGTGAACTGTCCATAGGGTCCAGGCAAGGACCCAATCTCCAACCACCTAATGTGGCGAGCGCGCTGAGGGGAGGCCTGAAGTTTGGACAATAGATCGGGGAAATTGGAGTGACACCAATTACCACCAACCGCGTCCCGAAAGCAGCTCCAAAAGAATTGGGTAGATACGCAAGTGAAGAAGATGTGATTCGAGTCCTCGATCATTCCACATAGGGGGCAGAGTCCGTTACCCAGGCCATTCCGCTTGCGGACCTCCAAAATCCCAGGGCTCAACCCTGGACGGGTGGTGGAAACTACTAAGCTGGAGTACGGTAGGGGAAGACGGAATTTCTGAGCGGAGGGGGTCCGATCGTGAATGCATTGCCACATGAAGATCCTAATCTTCAAAGGTAGGCGAATGGACCACACGACAGTGAGGGCCAAAGGAGTGGTGGAGGGCGCAATGGCCTGGTAGAGGGACTTAGTGGAGAAGACGCCTGAAGGCTCAAAACGCCAAGAGTTGTGGTCAGTATCAAGGTCCACATCCGGCTCGTGGAGAGAAATGCAGTCGAGCAGCTCATGCCAAGCCACAAGGTTCGGTGGCCCGAATGGCCGCCGGAAGGCAAGGCGCCCTAAGTCAATAAGGGCGTCCTTGACAGAGATCCTAGGATCAACCTCGAAGGAGAATAAATCTGGGAAGCGGGCGATGAAGGGGATGTCCCCAGCCCACCAGTCAAACCAAAACAAAGTATTTGAACCGGAGCCCATCGAGATGGATGTCCCGATCCGGAGAACTGGGAGTAGATGGACAACGGACTGCTAGAATTGGGATCCGCCGGAACGCTGACAGAAGGCCAGGGGTTGTCCACGCAAGTACTGTTCCGGATGATGTCAAGCCAGATACCTCCTTGCCCTTGTGCGATGCTCCAAAGCCAACAAGTCAGAAGGGCGATGTTTAGGGCTGGACCAAAAGCTCGTAGCTCACGAGCTTAATGAGCGCTCGATAGTTCGGCTCGTTAAGCTCGTAGCTTGCTTCTTAATGAACAGAGCCAATCATTGATTTCATCTCGTTAAGCTTAACGAGCTTAATGAACGAGCTAACGAGTTTCACGAGTAGCTCGTTAAGCTCGTTAGCAACAACACAACACATATTTTCATCTTACGTGACAAACTTTTTGTAGCACCTCAGCCCATCTATTCAATCTAATTGATATATGAGACAACAAACTAGTGCATTTCTTTCTGTGGTCATGCATTTGGAGCACATGATCCCGAGCCTGCCCTGGTCACGAGGCTTGCAGATGTCAGGCTAGCTGACCATGTGGTACTTACACTGGTGCGCGTCAGTCCTAAACAAACGGTTTTTAACCCCTTTCCGTGAGGGCATTCGGAACCGTCGTCAAGTGAGTGTGGGAGATAGGGGGGTCCTTCCCACACGACCCAGAAACCGTTGGGGATATGCCCTCCTGGCACACACGCTCGGCAAAATGAGGTCGTGTGTGACCGACGAGCACTCAAATACAGAAATACGTACAATAGTGCTAAAAAATACAGTTATACAGGCGAAATCATTTCCGGTCATAAGTACATCCCACACAGTCAGTCACCAATAAACGTTTTTGTTCGTATATACATCCCACATAGTCACTACAAGGAAAACGTTTGCGCAAGGTGGCGTAACACAAACAGTTTTGAAGAGAATGTCGTGTGTGATTGTTCATTGATCCAACACAGTTTATTCCTAGAAACTGTGTGTGTTGCCTGAGGTCATCGCCCACGGTGGTTTCTCATTAACCGTTTGCAATAGGAAAACCCAATTAGCAAGCGAATTGGCCAATTAGCGGGCTAATTGGCCTATTATTAATAATCCATTTACTAATATAATTGACATTCATATTAAGAACATAATATATTCCATTTCCATATTACGGAAGCAGGATTTCATAATTGAAATACATCATGGTACAACATGATATAGCTTCAGCACTCAGCTACCCCATTACACAACTGCGCCAGCACCAAGTTTCACATGAAACATCTAGAACCTTTCGAAATTAGCATCATAGACGGTACATAGAGAGATGCATCTCATCTAGAAAACTGCTGAAGCAGAAGGCGAATATTGAGCCTTCATTCATGTTGAAGGTCTTTGCAGCTTTAGGCCAGTGCCCGTAGATGATTGACCGACCATCCTTTGACCTCTTCAGGAACACTTCAATATTGAACCGTGGGTGTTGTATGAAAACTTTCCTCGCCTCCTGACCACAGAGGTGGTTTGAGAGGTAACCATCAGTGAAGCCTGAAAACAAGGATGTGCATAAATATCTTCTCTATATTGGAAATGGGGCAAAGGAATACAAAAAGGCAAGGTATAATAGTTAGTACCATCTTTTAAACCTCGGTGCTTCCCATTGTTTCCCTGCAACACATATAAGGTAGTTAGTCATCAGGTTAAGTAAGGGTTCGCATGCTATCAGTAAAATATGTTGATGATAAATAAGCACATTGCAGATTCATTGGATTAATTCAAGCCACATGGAAAACCCATTTATCCAAACCAAGCATGATTAAGAACTAGGAAATACAGCACTTGTATATGTTTCTCATGTATTAAGTGCAGCCAAATTCGATTTATTCCTCACATGGTATACAATAACGGAATGCAGCCATAGCAATTGAACATCGCATTACAGAATTGAACCAAGCAGTTAACTAAACACCACAACAAATGAACCAAACGTTAACTGAGCACCACATTGCACAACATAACATACTCCTAATAGAAGATCAGACAGTTAACCAAACAAAGCATGCTTAACAACTTGGAAATATAGTAATTGTATTTGTTTCTCATGTATTTAGTACAGCCAAATTCGATTTATTCCTCACATGGTATACAATAACAGAATGCAGCCACAACAATTGAACATCGCATTGCAGAATTGAACCAAGCAGTTAACTAAACACCACAACAAGTGAACCAAGCAGTTAACTAAACACCAATTGGACAATATAACATACTCCTAATAGAAGATCAGAAAGTTAACCAAACCAAGCATGCTTAACAACTTGGAAATATTGCACCCTGAAGAATTGAACATCACATTTGCGGAATTGAACCAAGCAGTTCATTGAACACCACATTGCACGACATATAGAACATATACACTATAGCATAAGATTGCATGGTAAAATTAGATAGCACAATTCACTAGAATTTTTTAAGGAAAGGCAGTAGCTAGCAAACTGAACATGGGTCCTTATAGTGAGCTAATTAGACAAGCTACTCCTCATTGTCGGATATATCGATGACGATTGGCTCCTTGGACATGGAAGAGGGCGAGGCCTCCGCATCGTGGGTGCCCTTGTTGTAGTGGTGAGTTGCCTAAGCCGCTCCGGGCACCAACCTGCTGGCTCTCAAGATGAGGTAAGCACGTGCATGCTGAGAAAACACCTCGTAGTCTTCGTCAAAGGCACCGACGGTGGCCTCGAGAAAACACCACGAACTGTCGTTTAAAGCAGCCAACTGCATTGCGGCATTGGCGCGCGAGGCATCAACGGTGGCCTCGACGACGAGGTGCTCCTCCAAGATCTGGGGGTCGGCACGAATGGCAGCCATCGCGACCTCATCCGCGCGTGCGGCCGCGATTTGCTTCTCCGCTGCCAAATGCTCCTTGAGATCCTGGCTATACTGCGTGCACCATGGCTTAGGCCGGCGCTTATTTGGTGGAGGGGTCGGTGATTTGGGTGGAAGGTGTCGCGCTCACGCCGGCGGTCGGGGCATGTGGGATGTGGAAGGAGGAGGAGGATGGGGGTTGGGTGTGGATTACCTGCCTGGATAGGCGAGGCCGAGTAGCGTGAAGAAGGGTTACCGGCGAGGAGGCGGCGGCGTTGCAAGCAAGGAGTGAAGGTTTCAACTTGGAAAGGAAGGCAGAAAGAGGGGGAATGTGGATTTTGGTAAGGGGAGGGGCGGGGTGGTAGATATTTCCGCGGAAGCCAAAAATTTGGAATGGCTTCAGACAAAAAACGGGTGTGCAAAGTGTCATCAGACACGGTCCCTTATTCAGACACGGTCCAAAGATATTTTGTGTTGCATCTCACACGGTTGGTTATAATAAATTGTGTGGGATCTAGTTGATTTTTGGTCTTGATTTGAATTACATAATGGGGTCACAATGGCCATGGACGGTGTTTGAATTGCTAGACCTTTTATCTGCAGTGATCATAAAAGAATTGGAATTATTCAGGGTTCGTTTGGACATTTTTATGCATTAAGTGAGTTTTTAATGCATTTATGTGCATAATTCAAATTTGAACTACATGCACATGCTCCAGTGCATATAAATTCGTTGAAAAATCAAATCTTTGTCCTTGGGTGCATGCTTAGGTCCCATACAAGAAATGGGAATGAATTTCAAACACCATGGCACCGTTGATTGCCGGCAAAACATTGAGATGCTTGGTTTTTAAATTCTAGTAAATCCAAAACTCGTCTGAAATTCATGAAACTTGGCATGCTATCATGGAGCGGCATCAACATGCCATGGTACAATTTTTTTTCCATTTGGGGCAGGTTTGGGTACATGCTTCTCACAAACCGGAGCTTCTCACAACAAGCATGATGGTTTTCGGTAGGGAACGTCCCACCTTTGGGGACAAAACGATATTCATTGCCTCTTATTGCTTTCAAAAAAAATCTCGTGTCAACATAGAACAACAGGAGTGTTGTGTGATTTTTTGTGATTTTTCGAGGTTCGTTTGGACATTTTTATGCATTAACTGAGTTTTCAATGCATTTTATGTGCATAATTCAAATTTGAACTACATGCACATGCTCTGGTGCATATAAATTGGTTGAAAAATCAAATATGTGTGCTTGGGTGCATGCTTAGGTCCCATGCAAGAAATGGGAATGAATTTCAAACACCGGGGCACCGTTGATTGTCGGCAAAACATTGAGATGCCTGATTTTTAAATTATAGTAAATCCAAAACTCATATGAAATTCATGGAACTTGGCATGCTATCGTGCAGCGGCATCAACATGTCATGGTATAAATTTTGTCCCATTTAGGGCAGGTTTGGGTATATGCTTCTCACAAACCGGAGCTTCTCACAACAAGCATGATGGTTTTCGGTAGGGAACGTCCCACCTTTGGGGACAAAACGATATTCATTGCCTCTTATTGCTTTCAAAAAAAATCTCGTGTCAACATAGAACAACAGGAGTGTTGTGTGATTTTTTGTGATTTTTCGAGGTTCGTTTGGACATTTTTATGCATTAACTGAGTTTTCAATGCATTTTATGTGCATAATTCAAATTTGAACTACATGCACATGCTCTGGTGCATATAAATTGGTTGAAAAATCAAATATGTGTGCTTGGGTGCATGCTTAGGTCCCATGCAAGAAATGGGAATGAATTTCAAACACCGGGGCACCGTTGATTGTCGGCAAAACATTGAGATGCCTGATTTTTAAATTATAGTAAATCCAAAACTCATATGAAATTCATGGAACTTGGCATGCTATCGTGCAGCGGCATCAACATGTCATGGTATAAATTTTGTCCCATTTAGGGCAGGTTTGGGTATATGCTTCTCACAAACCGGAGCTTCTCACAACAAGCATGATGGTTTTCGGTAGGGAACGTCCCACCTTTGGGGACGAAATGATATCCATTGCCTCTTATTGCTTTCAAAAAAATATCGTGTCAACATAGAACAACAGGAGTGTTGTGTGAATTTTTGTGATTTTTCGGGGTTCGTTTGGACATTTTTATGCATTAACTGAGTTTTCAATGCATTTTATGTGCATAATTCAAATGTGAACTACATGCACATGCTCCAGTGCATATAAATTGGTTGAAAAATCAAATATGTGTCCTTGGGTGTGCTTAGGTCCCATGCAAGAAATGGGAATGAATTTCAAACACCGGGGCACCGTTGATTGCCGGCAAAACATTGAGATGCCTGGTTTTTAAATTCTAGTTAATCCAAAACTCGTCCGGTGTGCAGGTTCACCGGGAAGCGTGCGAGATGTTCAATGCAGGATTTGTGCATCTCTTCAACACAAATGGTTCGGTGAAGCAGTAAAACAGTAGAAAATAAACCAAAAAATATACGTGCTACCACACGCCTCGTGTGTCGTGTGAGCAGGCGTCAGTTGACAGAACGCATGCAAGCAGTACGCCGCGCAGGCATATCGATAGGCGTGCATGCAGGTGTGTGTATTGACGGGGACGCGTGCGAGTAGCTATGTGAAATGATGGTAGGAATGGCAGACTCCGCCGCGCAAGCTCACCGAGAGGCGAAACAACTTTTGACCATAGCCTGCCTCGCTCCCACTGGTCCATATTAATTGCGCGCCCAGGCCACCGGCCATAATAGGCGGCCGCACCCCCGGTCCACAGTGGTCACCGACGTCTGGACTCCGGAGTGTATGACGATGCCGCCGAAGCGCACCATCGGAGCGAGTGGCGACGCCAGGGCTGGTGAAGCACCCGCACAACGCGTCAAGCTGGCCACAGAGGTTTTAGTCGTCGCCGACGAGGTCCCGCGTGGGCAGCAGCACGACCTTGAATTCGTCGGCGTCGGCGTGCCCCCAGCCGGAGCCGGAGGTCAATAGCAACTCCGGCAACAACTGCGACTCGAACGGAAAACCGGTCAGTCACCTACATGTATGTTTGTGCCTTTTTTTCTTCCTGATCTTGAGAATTGATTTCAAATGTCCTACATGGTATGCCATTTTTTCTTTCAGATTGGTATGTACACAGATGAGGCTCTGTCTAGCACCACCACCGGATGTAGATCTTGGACCCGGCTGTGCGGCCAGAAGCGCCCCCCTGGACCTGAGGAACCAGTAGAATCTCCGGCGGACCGCATCAGCGATCTCCCAGACGACATCCTTGGGGGGATCATCTCCCTTCTCCCCACCAAGGATGGCTGCCGCACACAAGTCCTCGCATCTCGGTGGCGCACTCTGTGGCGCACCATGCCTCTTAATCTCGACGGTCGTCAGCTATCTGTCGATGATGATTCTGAACTCCCTGGAGCCATCATCTCCTCCCATGGGAGCTCCGTTCAACGCATTTGCATCCCAGCATGCTACCTGCTGGACATACCTTGCACGGTGGCCGCCTGGCTGACATCCCGTCAATTTGATAAACTCCGGCAGCTTGAGTTCTACCATTACTACAGTGATAGGTTACCACCAATAGATGCATCTGTGCCCTCACCACCCATGCCCATCTCATGGTTTTCCTCCTCTCTCTACACCGCCACCTTGACCCAGTGCCATCTAGCAGACAATCTGGTACAAATGTTTCGACTGCCACTCTTGAAAAAACTTGCGCTTATGTTGGTTCATCTGTCAGAGGCCTCACTACACAGCATCATCCACTCCAGCTGCCCTGCACTAGAGTGTTTGGTGCTTGTTTTTCGAGCAGGAATTGATATCCCTTGTCTCAAAATAAAGTCACCTCACCTTGTAAGCATTGGAATTAGTTCTGAAGGACAGGAGCTCATCATCGAAGATGCCCCTTCACTTCAAAGGTTGGTCCTTAATTGTTGTTATAAACCTACGCAAATAAATGTGGTCTCTGCGCCTAAACTGGAGACCTTGGGTGCAATTCGTGATCCATTTAAATGGTTCGAGATGGTGTTTGCCTCCACACCTACTGAGGTATTGTATATTATTCACATACACTTTTGTAATTTGCATTTTTCATTTGTGCGCATAAGTTAAGTATCATCTTGGAGTACACTTTCCATGCTAATATTATGTTCTATGCTCAATGAAGTGCTTGTCCATCCTATCAGTGGTGGTGGATTCTGTCAAGACCTTATATATCAGTATGTGGTGTTTTGATCTCAACATCATTATTGCCTTGCTACAATGCTTTCCATGTCTGGAGAATTTGTATATAAAGGTGATGATTTCACGCACATTGAAATCCCATATATAATGTACTATAATTAATCCTTCAGCTATCACTCTTTCAACATAATCTTTTTTAGACATTAACTGTTTTCAATCTTCATCTCTATTTAGGCAACAACACATGGAGAAAAAGGTATAACTAATCGATGGTTGATGAAGCACGGGGATTTTCTCAGATCTCATTCGTTTGAAGACAGTAACGCTGGAACGATATTCATCCAACAGTGCAAACACTAGCTTTGTCAGATTCTTCATGTTGAATGCGAGGGCACTATTGTCCGTGAGGATTAAGTTTTTCAACAAGAAATTACTCACGGCTGCAAGTGTTGAAGAGCATAAAAAGAAGTTTCAGGTGGACCTAAGGGCTTTTGATCGTGTTCGGCTTCTATTTACAACAGCTTGTGGTCATCATGGAGCAGTAGAATTATTGTATTGGGGTCTTGATTTTATGGATCAGACTGATCCATTTGATTGTAACTGTCGAAAACTTTGGTTGAGTTAGATGTCATTGTCCTATTCAATCTGGTTTATGTGTAAACCTGATGAACAATTAATCCTTGTGCTTTTGTACCTTCTGTAAGCTAGAGTTAGACATTGTTGCCCTTTTCAACTAGGGTTTGACCCACATTTTCTTTCATATTGGGCCAATGGCTTGCCATTTCTTTAATTAAGACATAAATATTATAAGCATTCACAACATAGGGAAAGAGCCTCACTCTCGCGGGATCCTTGAGATCTTTGTTCATTACAGAACCACAAGTTCTTAGCGCCCACCAGCACCCACAAACTTATTTTCAGCTAGCACACCAAATGGGCTGTAATTCTTAATAAGAAAAGCTGCATGGTAGCGACAAATTTGGATTTGTCATTTGGGACCCACGAGGAAAAGGCCTATCCAGGGCGGTGCTGACTCGACAGTAAACATTGAGAAATCTGGTTTTAAAATTACTGTAAATCCAAAACTCGCCTCAAAATTATGAAACTTGGCATGGTGTTATGACATAGCACCATCATGTTGTGGTAAAAAATTAGTCCAATTTGGGACAAGTTTTGGTACAAACTTCTTACAAACCGGAGCTTCTCTCAAAAAGGCTCATGGTTCCGAGAGGGACCTTGTCCCCTATGTGTGTGAAACGACATACGCTGTCTCTTCCTGCCTTGATTTATTTTACAGAGGCAGCATGCAACTATAGTAGGGTCGTCCTAAAAATATGAAATTATTCACAGTTTGTTTTGCCTTTTAATACATTATTTGAGTTTCCTAGGCATTTTGGAACGTACTTTGGTATGTGCAAAGGACATGTGTGTACTAGCCACATATGTAATTGGATGTTCAATCTGTTTATGGAATCAAGTCCTTATAAGTTATAAGTACATATGTTGTTGTTCTGTGTGCAATGACATCGCACACTGAGCATACTGGGGAACCCGTCGGTGATGATTTCATCAATCACTGACAATTGTATACCACCAAGCGTTTGCCCACAACACACATGACTTATTAGCAGCAATCGTCTATGTTATTATCAGTCTTCGCACACATTTCTGATTACAAACCTCTTTGCCGCGTATAACACACATCTTGTTATATTGAACTGTTTCGGTTTTCTTGGCTCAAAGCATACAATTTATCCAATTGAACCGCATGTCATATATTGCACACACCTTGATCTGGCTGACCGTTTCTTTGGTGTTGCCTAATCACAAACAGTTCGTCCGAGTGAACCGTATGTTGTATATTGCACACACCTTCATCTGGCTGCCCGTTTCTTTTGTTCCTCATCATCGCAAATAGTTAATTGAATTGAACCATATGCCCCGCATCGCATACGCAACCAAAATCTGAACTGTGTTTGATGCATCCTCCATCACAAACATTTTGCACCTTTTTGACAGGTTTTTTTACACCGTCGTTTGCGATTATTACATCACACACAGTTTCATCGAAGGGGCTCTGATCATAGTGTCGCGTTAGCAGCATCCTGCAGTAGTGTTATGTTTATTGTTGTCACCCGTCCAGAAGAATCTAGCATGCACCTTAGTGATCTCATGGTGCACGGTCTCATGGAGACTGTAGAAACTCATGAGGAACAGAAGCAGGCTGGACAGAGAGGAGTTGATGAGAATCGTCTGAGACACCTTAGAGAGTCACCTATCCTGCCAAGGCTCAATACGAAGCTAGAGCTTGGCCACCGTCGGCCGCAGCTCAGCCACTGAGACCCGGGAGTCACTAATGGGAAAATGGATTATTTTTTGCCTAATCAGAGGCTTAGGAGATGTTTAAAAGTGTCATAGGAAAATGGATTAACAGTGTCATATGAAAATGGCCGTCCCAATTCTTTTTAATTGAGATCCAAATTTTCAGTTTTAATGTTTAACGGTGTCATAGGAAAACAGATTATTGTTTGCCTAATCAGAGGCTTAGTAGATACGTATATATAGGAGGGGTTTCGCTGGGAGGGGACTCCGGACTACCTCTAGCAAACGTGGCTCGAACAGAACTAGGGAACGATGGGTGTCCTCGTCTGAGGAACGTTTCCAGTTATCCGGGTCCAACAAAAATCATTGAATACAACTAATTTCATAGTAATGCACGGGTATTGTGTATACTTCATAGTTTAAAGAGTGGCTCATATACAACATGCACGAGTAAATTGATTACTTCATGGAGATAGAAATACAACTTTTTTTCATAGAGCTGCTTGTAAAAAAAGAAATTGCATCAAGCGACTATTGGATGATACAAGTGTGTGCAGAGAAGATATGAGTGATCCTAGCTCTATCATCATAGGGTATTTTGCTAAACTTTTTACCTCGCAAGTGCATGCACCAAATATGAATGTTCTGGATCATGTGAACGGTATAGTTACTGTGAAGATGAATGAAATCTTGATGGCCCCTTATACGTCTAGGGAAGTAAGGAAGGCTCTTTTATCCATTGGGATTTCAAGGCACCTGGGCCGGATGGGCTTCATGCCATATTTTATAAGAGGTTCTGGCCAATGCTCGGAGGTGATCTGGTTATGGAGGTCCTGCAAGCGGTCAATAGTCGAGTAATACCACAAGGGTGGAATAATACCACAATTTTCATGATCCCTAAGGTACAAACACCAGAAAAGGTGACACAATTTAGACCTATTAGTTTTTGTAATGTGGTGTAGAAGGTTATATCAAAAATGATAGCGGCTAGGCCACAAGTTATCCTTCCAGAGATAATCAGTCCTACACAAAGTGCTTTTATTCTAGGGAAACTGATTATGGACAACATCCTTATTGTGTATGAAAGTCCGCACACCATTAAACAGAAGAAGGTAGGGAAGGAAGGATGGTGTGCGATGAAGATGGATATGCAAGGCCTATGATAGGGTTGAGTGGGTTTTTCTGGAAGCAATGCTTTCGAAACTAGGATTTCATGTTGATTGGGTAAATCTGATTATGACATGTGTGGCGTGAGTGGAATATAAAGTGAGATTTAATTCTTTTGAAACAGAGACTATCATACCATCTTGAGGTCTTCGACAAGGGGACCCTTTATCCCCGTACCTTTTCCTACTATATACGAAAGGACTTACGGCCTCTTATTTCATGCTGAATTAACTGGAGAGCTGGAGGGAGTAAAGGTTTGTCGTGACGCACCTGCAGTTGTAAATCTTTTATTTGCTGATGACTCTCTGATTTTAATGAAGGCAAATGAGACGAATGTTGCATGCTTGAAATCCATACTTGATACATATTGCGCAGCGTCGGGACAGCTTGTTAGTGTGGATAAATCAAGTATTCTTTTCATTCCCAGTACAGAAGTTAATATGAAGGCAACTATTTGTACTACTCTTAATAGAATGACGGAAGCTTTGAATGATAAGTATTTGGGCTGTCAGCAACTCTAGGCCTTGATAAAAGTGACAGCTTTCAATATTTGATTGATCGGCTCATTCAAAGATTGATGGGATGGAAGGAGAAGTGTTTATCATCAGGAGGTACAAGATATTTTATTAGAATCAGTTGCTTAAGCTATAGCAACTTATGCGATGTCGATCTTCAAAATTCCTTAAAAATTGCAAAGGAATCACATATATGATGTCAAGTTTTTGGTGGGGTGATGATGCAACACAAAAGAAGATGCACTGGTTCGCATGGTGGAATATGTCAATTTCAAAAAAGCAAGGAGGCATCGGTTTCAGAGATAACCACTATTTCAACCTCGCATTGTTAGCTAAACAGGCATGGCAATTGATTGACAACCTTGGCTTACCCACTATTTCAACCTTGCATTGTTAGCTAGACAGGCATGGCAATTGATTGACAATTGTGGCTCATTATGTGTTGTAATTCTTAAGGCCAAATATTTTCCTAAGGGAGATTTGATGAGTGCTACTTTGAAGAGGAAAGCATCATACACATGGCAAAGTATTATGGAAGTGGTGGATACGTTACAAAGAGGCTATATTTTGAGAATCAGTGATGGTGAGAGCGTTAACATAAGGAATGACCCCAGGATTCCCCAATCACCCTCCAAAAATTTCAAACTATTCATTGAAATAATCTCTTCTCGTGTGTATGTGACCTCATAGATCATGTATCAAGAGATTGGGATGGACAGTTGGTGAGACAAACGTTTTGGCCAGTTGATGCTCGTAGAATTTTGGCTATACCCGTCCTTTACATGATATGACAGAATTCGTGGCATGGAACCCCTCGAGAACCGGGATCTTTACGATACGTTCGGCCTATCATGAGGAGTGGGAGTTTATGTTTGGTGATAAACTTCATACAAATGTAGGATCATCCACCAACACAGATATATGGGATTCAGTGTGGAAACTTTCATGTCCGACCAAGATTAAGATTTTTATAAAGAGAGCACTACATAGTGCCATTCCTTGTCGGGCAATATTAGCAACGAAGCATATGAAGGTAAAGGTGCACTGCCCAGCATGCAATTTTGGTCCTGGTAATTTGAAGCACTTGTTTTTTGAAAGTCATAAGGCGGCGGTAGTATGGAACTTGTTAGGAATCCATGATATTATAAAAAAAGCGTGTCGAGCCAATCTTACCGAAGAAAATATACTGGAGCATTTTCTATGTCTTCCAGATCATGATGCGCATGTTCTTGGCCTCCCAAACCTACGAGAAACTATGGCTACTCATGATGATCTTTATGGTATGAAAGAAGGAAGCTTGCTCATGGTGAATAGACACAAAGTGTTCCCCAATTAATCTAGCAATAAGAGGGATGGCAGCAAACTTTGTTATCGGATGCAGTCCAAAAGCAAAAATACGTAAGGTTGCTTGGACTAAACCTAGGACGGGTTACATGAAAAATGTTGATGCCGGATTCGGTCATGATCAGCTAGAAGGAATGGTCGATACTATTACCAGCAATCACAATGGCAAGTTTATGGCAGCTGCAAATGAGAAGATGAGTTTTTTGTTTTGATGTGTTCATCACCGAGGCGACAGTAGTCAGGTTTGGTCTAAACTTGGCAAGGATTGTTGGATGTAGCAAATTAGAGCTGGTGTCTCCTTTGGAATACGCCTAGATGGCGTATAATTGCATTGATAGGGGAGAAAGTTAGAAATTACAGGAGATCACCACAGAGACGTGCACAAGAATGGCGACGATGTGGTGACGAGAGGAGTAGAAGACGGAGGGTTACTCAACCCCCAAAAGACACGATCAGGTTACAGCTAGCCCTGAGTTCATTCCTCTAGCTCCAGCCATGGCCCAAGAGCGAGCTTCATCCTTGATTGCGACAATTAGCGATGACAGGGAGGGCGCAATATTGTCGAAGATGACAGCGTTCCGGTGCCGCCAGAGGGACCATGCGACGAGTGAGGCCACGGTGGCGAGTCCATGCCGCTTCGGCATCGGGGTGTCTAGGAGAGCAGTAGGAAGCCAGTCGAAGAAGCCAACCGAGTCGTCTGGGATGGCCGTAGTTGGAGAGCGCCAGGAGAGAATAGCGTGCCATGTTGCTCGCGCGAAGACACAACCCACCAGGATGTGGTGCATGGTCTCGGGCTCTTGAGAGAAAAGCACGCAGGCCAGCTCGTCGGGTAAGCCGCGCCACGCGAGGCGATCAGCGGACCAGCAGCGGTTGAGAGAGGCTAGCCAGATGAAGAACTGCACCGAGGTCGGAGCACTAGTTTGCTAGGCGAGGTGCCAGGTGGCCGAGGAGGTGGAGCCATGGAAGAGGGAGATGTAGCAAGAGGAGGCCGAGTAGCACCCATTTTTCGTCCAGCACCAGCGAATCGAGTCCGGGCGAGGGAGCAGCTCGACATGCTGGAGACGGATCCATAGGCTTACGTATTCCACGGTGGCCGCAAGACCCAGAGCTCCCCGGATGTCGTCAATCCAGCGGCGATCAGCAAGCGCATCCGCCACCGTGCGGGAATTGCGAGCTCGGCGGGGTACGAGGGTCGTGACATGAGGGGCAACATCTAGGATAGATTTGCCATCCAGCCATGGGTTGATCCAAAAGCGACAGGAAGTGTCGTCTCCAATGGTCCAGATCGTGGAAGCTCGAAAGAACTGGAGCACCTCGGGGTCATGAGGTAGCTTGAGGTGAGCCCAGGGCCGAGAGGGGTCTGTAGCTTGCAGCCAGAGCCAGCGGACGCGGAGCGAGATTCCAGTGCGACGAAACTCACGGATACCTAAGCCACCCAAGTCCAGGGGGCGGCAAACCCGCGCCCAGCTGACCAAGCATGATCCAGCGCGCGCATCGGTGCGTCCATGCCACAGGAAATTATGAAGGATGCAATTCGCCTTCTTGAGGATGGGAGGGGAGATTGCCACGGCCAGGAGTAGGTGGACCGGCATGGCACTCAGGACCTAGCGGACCAGGGCGAGGCGCTCGCCGCGGTTGAGAAGAGCGGCCTTCCAGATGGCCAGTTTGCGCATAAGCTTCTCAATGATCGGCATGAGCTGGGATGTGTCTGGCAATGTTGATGTAGTTTTGGCTCCGCAAGAAGGAAGATCGGTTCGGTAGCTGGTGTCATTTTTTTATGATTGCTTTTATATGACTCGGGATTTTAATCATGTTAGTTTCGCTCACTATAATAAGGGATAGCAATCAGGTTGCTCATGATCTAGCTAAGTTAGTTAGATTTTCATGTGTCTCGATGAGTAAATGATAATCCCTTCATTTCATAATGTAGTACATATAGATTTTTGTGAAAGTCGGACTTTGCCAACTTTGATCAAGTGTATAGAGAAAATTGTCTACACCTACAATACCAAACATGTGCATTCTGAAAATATAACTCACGATGTATTCAATGATGTGCATTTGGTATTCTAGATGTACCTATTTTTGTTTATAAATATGGTCAAAGTTTATAATGTTTGATTTTTATAAAAATCTATAGACACTATATTATGAAAGGAGGGAGTAATATACCTCTCACTGATGAATAAAGGAGGATGCTCGGATAGGACGCAACTATAGCTGGCCAAACAGGCTGTGCTAACTGGGTCGGCCCGGTAGCACGCGGGAACGTCACGGCCCAAGCACGTCACGGCCTAAGCTAAACGGGCTAGGCCCAGCACGCGGCACGCCATGGGCCATGCCTGGGTCTAGAGGCTGGGCACGCGGGCCGGCACGGCACGGCCCGTTTAAAATTTTTTCAGAATTTTTATATATATATGACCTAAATTACAGTCCAATAGACCTAAAATACAGCCCAACAGTTTAAAAATCAGATGAGCTAGCGTGCTAAACATACCACGGGCTGGCCCGTTTAATAATCAGGTTATGCCTGGCCAGAGAGCCACGCCCGTTAAACGTGCCACGGCGGGGCCGTGCCTATTAAACATGCCACGGCAAGCCGGGCCGTGCCGGGCCGGCCCGTTTGGCCAGGTCTGGACGCAAGGGCTCCGGAAGATCCATCCACCTGCTACGTGTCGTAGCAAGAACCACGTGTTTGCAAGGGTCGGAGCTTTCAGGCCGTGCCAATGCCGACGCCACCCATGGACTCAAACATGGAGGAAAGGGCAAGCGGCGGTCTTCTCCTGCTACTCCTCATCGCCGGTGCTGTCGCCGTCTTTGTTCGGCTGAGGCGACGGTGGGGGCATGGGAGGAGCAGAGCGCCGAGCCCTCCGTCTCTCCCGCTGCTCGGCCACCTCCACCTGCTCAAAAAGCCGCTGCACCGCTGCCTGGCCGCGCTCGCCGGCTCGGCGCCGCTCCTGTCGCTCCGGCTGGGCGCGCGCCGGGCGCTGGTCGTGTCAACACACGCCGCGGCCGAGGAGTGCTTTACGGCGCACGACGCCGCGCTGGCAGGGAGGCCGCAGTTGCTCGTCGCGGAGCACCTTGGATACGGCCGCACCACCATCTCGTGGGCCTCCGACGGTGCCCACTGGCGCGGCCTGCGCCGGTTCCTCGCCGTCGAGCTCTTCTCGACCTCCCGCCTCGCCGCGCTTGCCGCCGACCGCCGCGCCGAGGTCGCGTCCCTCGTCCAGAACCTGCTCCACGACACCAGCGCAAGCGCCAGTGGTGGGCCTATTACCCTCCGGAACAGGCTGTTCGAGCTGGTGCTCAACGTGATGCTGCACGCGCTCACCACGCGCCGGCACGCCGGCGACTTGCGCAGATTCCAGGAGATTGTGGAGGAGACATTCGTGGTGAGCGGCACGCCGAGCATCGGGGACTTCTTCCCGGCGCTGCGGTGGGTCGACCGTCTCCGCGGCGTCGAGGCGGCGCTTGCAAGCCTGCAGACAAGGCGTGACGCGTTCGTTGCTGGCCTCGTCAATGACCGCCGGGAAATGCGTAACGCCGGTGGCGGAGACGTGGCGAAGAAGGGCGTAATCGACGTGCTCTTGGAGCATCAAGAAGCCGATCCTGGGTATTACACTGACACTGTCGTCAAAGGCATCATCTTGGTGAGTAGCATATTTTGCAAATTGCATCCGTGCCACCACCACCATGTGTGCCATTTTGGTGATCTGTGATAAGATGGTTGCCATGTCCATGCTGACATTCAGGTAATGCTCACCGCCGGCACCGACACATCGGCGCTGACCACCGAGTGGGCAATGGCGCTGCTGCTGAAGCACCCAAAGGAGATGCGGAAGGCGAGGGCCGAGATAGATGCCAACGTCGGCATGAGCCGACTGGTTGAGGAGTCGGACATCACCAACCTACCCTACCTGCAATGCGTTGTCAAGGAGACACTTCGACTCTGCCCTGTCGGCCCGGTCATCCCAGCACATGAGGCCATGGAGGACTGCACCGTGGGTGGCTTCCATGTGCAGCGTGGCACGATGATCCTCGTGAACGCATGGACGGTCCACCGGGACGCCAATGTCTGGGATGCACCAGAGGTGTTCAGGCCAGAGAGGTTCTTGGGCAGAGACGCGGTCACCATGCCCATGCTGCCGTTCGGGCTTGGCAGGAGGCGATGCCCCGGTGAGGGGCTGGCCATGCGCGTTGTAAGCTTGACACTCGCAGCACTCCTGCAGTGCTTTGAGTGGGATGTTGGTGAAGGCGATACCATCGACATGGCTGAAGGTGGTGGACTGACAATGCCAATGGCGACGCCATTGGCGGCTGTCTGCCGGCCTCGGGAGTTTGTCAAGAGTATGCTCTCTGCTTCCATTTGATGGACTTGAAGACAGGTTTCTGGAGAAATAGAAGAAACTGGATTAAACTTGTTTAGCAATGGTGCCAACTTCCAATGAATCTTGAGAAGAATACTTGCAGCAAGATTTCATCCGATGATGCTGAACATCAGCGGCGAAGCTTGATGAAGATTGTTAAGGGAGCTAATCTGAGTTTAGGGGGCTAAAAAGATAAGTTATGCATGAAATTTAAGAAAATTTTATATTCAAGCCTAATGATTAGAGGTGCACTTAAAAGTTTTGCTAGAGGGGGGCGGGGGGGGGATGGCCCCCATGAAGCTCCGCCGCTGCTGAACATTACAATATCAGACGAGTGTAAAACAAATTTCAGTGAATGGGTGTTGGGCAATAAGCCAAAGACTGTTTAATAGAACAGCAATAATTTTGTTGTTGGATATACCAGTCTATACTCTGCATTTCTCTGTGCATTGAAGACTAGAAACCAATCAAAGATTTCCCAGGCAATTATGCAGGGCAGCAACTACGCAGTGTCTATAATGAAAGGCCAGCAGAATCAACAACAAAATTTTCCAACAATGGTAATCTCACTATAACATCATGCAAAATGAGAAATGCTTGATTGGACAGTGAGACGTCCGGGACTAACAGCAGAAAAATCTTCTGGTTCAGAGATTAAGAAATCCTTCTTGGTGGTTCATTTTCTGACTCAGATATTAATCTATCTGTTTAAGATATTAATGTGGCAGTGCTGGTTAACATTAGCTTTCTAGTTATGAGAATGCTGCGATGGCTAACACTGCCCTTCGGTATCAGCAGGTCTTTCTGATTAGTATCATTCTTCCGGGGTTTCCTTGATTCTTCCATTGCTATACTTGTTAAATCATATTGAAGATCAAAGAAGAAAGAAAGTACCGATGATACTCCTCTCATGCATCAATTTTAGGTCGTCTTTTCTCATTACTAACAGCTTCTTGATGACCTCCCCCCTTGTGCAACTTCACTCCACCGGTGTTCTTCTGAAGTTCAGTGAGCATCAAGTTATCATCAAATTACCTTGTCAATAGCTGCTCTTGAAAAGACCAACAAATGACTAGTAGTCATAAAACTAATTCAACACGCATAATGGGAAGTGCATCAATGAACCCACTTTGAAAAACACATTTCTAAATGCTAAAAAAAAACTGAAAAAGGTTGCACGGTTACGTCTTCATGTTTTATGTGCATGCATAAAGTTTCACGGAAAAAAACTTTTTTGTGGCCTATGAAAAAGACAAAATTTGTGTCATAAAATGCTTTTTAGAAGCACTGAAATTTGTCTTTTTTAAGGAGACAAAACGAAAAGACATTTTTTCACAAAACTTTGTGCCGCGCACATACATTTGCGAACATGTATGCGTGAAATTTTCTTTTGAATTTTTTGACATTTTAAAAACATGTTTAAAATGCATTTTTCAAAAAGTGGGTGCACATGCCTATGGATTCAGGGCGTGCCGACATGCGGTATGTTCATGCATGTTCATAGTATGTAGTCATAAAACATTTTCTCTGAAGTTATGCAGCCCAATACGAAACGAATGCTACTTTTAGAACCTTCTGAGATAGTGATAGGTGTTGGTTAGCATTGGCTTTCTGATTATGAGTGTTTGGTTTAAGAGATAAATCTGGCAGTGCTGGTTAACATTAACTTTCTGGTTATAAGAATGTTCTGATGACTAACACTACCCTTGCGTATCAGCAGGTCTTTCTGATTAGTATCATTCTTCCGGGTACTTCCTTGATTCTTCCATTGCTATACTTGTTAAAGCACATTGAAGATCGAAGAAGAAAGAAAGTACCGATGATACTCCTCTCATCTCATGCATCAATTTTATGTCGTCTTTTTTCATCACTAACAGCTTCTTGATGATCTCCTCCCTTCCGCAACTTCACTCCCTCCACCGGTGTTCTTCTGAAGTTCAGTGAGCATCAAGTTAATCACCAAATTACCTTGTCAACAGTTAGTACTTTCTAAAACAACACATAACTACTAGTCAGAAAACTACTTCAACACGCATGATGCAGTATGCATTTTCTCTGAAGTTATGCAACCCAATACGAAACGAATGCTACTACTTTTAGAACCTTTTTTCTTTGACGTCTGAAGTATCCTCTGCCGGTCCCCGTCCTTGCGATTAGTTGCCCAATCAATCCACCAGCTTATCCCCATCAGAAACTCCAGAGTCCTCAGAGATCTGCATGTGCAAAGCATCATCATTCCACCTCGCGACACCAGACCGGACAACAAGACTTCTCGGTTGCCTTTAACAAATACAGCTAACTGCTGAAAGTTACTGTCCAACGTTTTTATATGGCTCCTCGACAGAAAGACTTCTCGGTTGCCTTTATCAAATGTAACAACTGGTACAGAAAAAAATTACTGCCCAACCTTGCGATTGCGAGGGACGTTGTCAGTGTCATGCCATAAAGATACGGGCCATGCCGGAGAGATACCGGCTAATGTGGACGCGGGATCGAGTTAGCATCAACGTAGCATTGTCGTGGAGGCAGGCCTGATAAATTCCATTTTGTTTCTGGCACTCATGCCAACCACTCTGTACTTTGGGTATTTGGCAGCGCCAGACTTGCACGTCGCCACCTGATCCTGATGTTGCCCTTTTCTCGCCTTCTTTCTTTCTTTCCCCTGCCTTCTAGACCTGTATGAGGTATCATTCAGGATGCCCTAGCCCCTAGGTGCCTGTTGCGGCCAAACATGATCAAAAGTAGGAACCCTTTTTTCCATGGCTGCATGCATCTCTACTATCATCATCAACATCAGTGCGATGTATGATGGGTCATCAATCCAGTAGATGAAATGGCAGACCACAGTGATCAACCATCCCAGGGAAGTGCAAGAAAAAGTGATTTATTTGTCTCTTACCGCTACGAGATACGAGTGGACGGCTCCGGCTTATCTTGAAGGCGTTGATGTGGAAGAAGATTGACTCAGTCGTAGGTGTTAAATTTACATCTTGATGTTTTTGGCCTCGTTGCCTTGCATCTCAACTGTAAAAGAGATGGTCGTGTGCATCACAATGATGCAGCAGCCGAGGATCTTAACCTCCTTTTCAAAAGAAGGAAAAAAGATGCATGTGGGAAAAGCTTATGCTAATTTACCACATGTGCGTGTGCATGGGCTGGTTTCCAATATCTATGTCTAATCAGTTTGGGGTGCTTGGGCAGCCTTCCCTGTGAAGAAAGGAATATGTGAATAAATAGGATTTCTCACCATCACATTCAGATTGTGTACTATTGGATACCTGGAATGAGATCAGCAGAGCACTTGCAACAGCTGCGAACAAGCGATGTGTTCCCTGTTGAGGCCAGAGAAAAAGCAGTGATCAGGAACCACCCCTGGTAGTGATGACCAAATAGAACACAGGAGAAGAGTGGACAAACAACAAAGGAACAAGATACCAAACGGGTCCCTGATAAATTGCGCTTTGAAAATGCACATAGATCTGCATATCTGGGCGAGGGCGACGCATGTTGGTACTGCCCCCTGCAGATATGGTTAACTATGTGGAAGGGAGCCTAGGTGCCTCTCCTTTTCTATCCTCATCAAGTTGACCCAGTATCAAATGTAAGCTCTATCCATTCCATCCCAATGAAAAGCATCCCAATGCTAACATCATCACCACCACAACCACACTTGCGCAAACACAGGGAAAGCAGCAAGATGGCAAGAACTCAGCTTCCATCCCCACACAAAAGACTACCTAAAAAGTACAGGCGGACCTCTTCCGGTGCACTTGTGACAGCAACAGTCTCCCACTAAAGAAAACAAATGTGATGATGCCCAACAAGTTAACAGCATATGGCCACAACTATTTCCACAGCATATATACAAGTCAATTATTGGCTCTGGAGGGGATGACACGATGCATAAAACAATACTATTGGCCTCACCGTTCTGACTCAAAGTTGTTGCGTTACTTCTCGCTTTTCAGATCAGATTGTTATAATATTGTTGACAGAGATGCAAAAAGGATGTACTCCCTCCGTTCCTAAATATAAGTCTTTGTAGAGATTTCACTATGAACCACATACAGATGTATATAGATGCATTTCAAGTTTAGATTCATTCATTTTGCTCCGTATGTAGTCCATCTAGTGGAATCTCTACAAAGACTTATATTTAGGAACGGAGGGAGTATGTTTTTACCAGCACCATCTTTGAGTGATAGATAGTCTTCAGAATAGTGATGAAATCAGCTGTTGGCGTCTATTGATATTGCTTGTTGTGAGTTCTGACCTAACCATCATGCTTTCAGTGCAAGCAGTTAGTTTGCCAAAAAAAAGTAGCTGTAGTACAGATAGGGGGTGAATGAAAAGATTGTACACAACTATTGCAACAGTATCTGTCAAACAGTGTTCAGGAGCCAATAATATAGGATTGCTTCTTGTGGCCTAACCTAAATACCTAACCACCGTTCTAGAGCCCCAAACTGTGGGCTTTCCTGATTCGACTCAACCACAATCCTAACAAGATTCATGACTTTGTTATTAATGTGAGATCGCTTTCAACACCCCACCTGCCAAATAGTCAAATGGGCACCTGTGCTGTGCCAGGCATGCTTGCAAATGGAGGAAAGCTTGTCATGGAAACCTCATGCCCTGTACTGTGATTCTTGTTGTCTCTTTTGGAAAAAGAGTAAGAGTACACAGCAGCAGGCATATATGGTGTGAAACTAGATATCAAGTCACCAAGGCAAGTGCAGGAAAAGATGACGGAAGCATGCATTCCCTTGCCTTGCCTTGCCTTGGGATATGTAGCACCACTATGATATATGAATGGGCCAGCCAGGTAGGAAAGAAAGAAAGAAGAGATAACCAAATAAAGATAGAGATCCACTAACTCCAGACGAAGTTCTCTTTACCTCCTGATTCCTCAATTATTAGCCAGAAAAAAATACCATGCACCTCCCAACCTCGTCCCCCTTTATAAGGCAAACTGCGAACTGGAAGAGATGCACCACCCACCCATGAGCCGCAAGCAGGCCTGGAGGGAGAAGCAGGAGACAGTTTCATGATAGGATATGGAGCAAGCAGACGAAGCATCGTCGGTGAACAAGGGGAGCCCAGAGCGGCTTACCATCGACCAGGACGACGGCGCGTCGTGGCTGAGCCTCACGGTCGGCGCAAACGAGTCGCCGGAGACGGTGGCAAACTGCTCCGAGCCTGAGCCTGATCCTGAGCCCAAGCTTTCTGCTGCCCCACACAAGGTTTTCTCATGCAACTTCTGCATGAGGAAATTCTTCAGCTCACAGGCGCTGGGCGGCCACCAGAACGCCCACAAGAGGGAGCGCAGCGCCGCCAAGCGCTCCTACCATGCACAGAGGATGGTGATGGGGCTGCCTCTCGAGGCGCACGCCGCCTTTGTGCAGTCCCTGAGAGTTAGCCAGAGCTCGGTGATTCAGAAGTCGAGCCAGCCAACACAAATCAGGACAGCACCAAGGTTTCATGAAGATGGGATGACCTGGGCAACAATTCCCTGCGAGGAGGTGCTCAACTCAACATGGCCAGGAAGCTTCAGAGCGAGGACCCAACCTTCAGAGCAACAACCATCAGAACAAAGTAAGATAGACTTGAATCTCAGGCTTTGATAGGTTGATGTATCAACTTTGAACAGTACAAAAGTCCTCATCAAGTTTGTCCTTCTGAATAAATTGGCATGAAGTGATCAGTTAAGCTCAGCTCACCATCAGAATCAAAGATGGTACTGAACTATGAAGATGATGTTGTTCCTTTTGAATTTGTGGCGACGCTGCTGCAATATTTATGTAGCCAGATAGTTATTAATATGATCATATGTAGTCTAGTTGACATCGGTGTGAAGGAACCCAGGGATTTTTTGTACTTACTAGAAGCAGCATATATAATGTCTCTGTCAGTCATCCTCATATTAAAAGTTCTGCAAGTTCTTGTTTTCATTAACCTAGCATACCATGGAGTATAATAGTTGGACAGAGATAATATCAACTCTCATGCAGATCAAAATAAATACCTTAAAAAATCACAGGAAAATGAGCAGATTAACACATAGCTATGTGAAACTCTGATTTTTTTTTTAAATGCAAATTAAGCAGAGATACCTGAAGCCGCAGAGTCTGGTACAGAACAGTAAGATCATCTAACTTGAGCTATATTTTATACAAATAAATCAATCAGATATGGCATCTAAATTACTCCTTCCATGAAAATACAGAGCATATTTTGCCTTGCACATAGACCAAGGAAACATTGAAAAGGACTAAGCTGCCCCTAATTATCCCTGAAGTATTGTTCAGTGTATGCATGTAGGGAACACCAAGTAAAGCTAGCATATTTTTTAGGGAAAGAGATGGATAATCACACTTTCTTTTGCACCAGAATTTGAAATGCACCTTGTATTTCCAAACAGAAGTAGTCTGGAGTACAGTATTGCATACAAATTATTATTGTTTTGAGGAAAGTATTGCACACATTATTGGTAGTCACTGTTCATAAGAATGGTATTAGCAAGAATAGACATGTGACCATTTATAACAAGGAAAAGAGGCAATAGCAGTGGAGATACAACAATTTGACACACCAATTCATTATAGTCCATCAAGTTGAAAAATGCAATGGACTAGTGCGCAAACTTTGCTTGCACATTCATTAGTAAGAATACACATGTAATCATTTAGGAAGTTTCGTCTGCATCAGTTGCCATCAGAAAAGAATTAAGCACCCCCCCCCCCCCCCCCCCACCCACCACCACCACCACACACACAGAAAAAAAGAATTAAGGTGGCTCACAAGAACTCCACTGGGGATATTGGTAGTCCAGAACTCCAGATCCAGATGCATATGGTAAATGGAAAGCATGTCCAGCGTGACGGTGTCTTATACAGCACTACTTCAGTAGTCAATTGAAAATTACAATAGGCATATAACTTTGCACAGCAGAGTAAAGAAAACCAAGAAACATACATCTGCGATCATCTGGTCTGCATATTGCTCAGTAAATGTGTTTTGAATCTCTAATTGCTGTTTAGTGTGCCATCAAATTTATAACGAGTCATTCAGAAGTGAACGCCTTATAGGCAGCAAATGGGTTGATCATTCATTGGAAATGACTCAGGCCTCTAGGATTTTGATTCAATAAAGAATGTTACACTAACAAGCTATCGAGGTGATAGTTAAATAGTGAAAAACAAGCATCATGCCAAGTATGATTATTCATGCAAGCTATGTTATTTAGGCCTATCTCTAATACAACCCCTAGGTAGAAAGGTAGGTCATACTCCCTCCGTTCCAAAATAGATGACTCAACTTTGTACTAACTTTAGTACAAAATTGAGTCATCTATTTTGGAACGGAGGGAGTAGGTACTGTAAGCACACTCACAGGTGACAGATCAAAAGAAAAAGAATCAGCAAAGGCAATGGATCAACATATATCAAACATTACCTGTGAGTTCCTGTTTTCGTTAACCTAGCATACCATGGAGTATAATAGTTGGACAGAGATAATATCAACTCTCATGCAGATCAAAATAAATACCTTAAAAAATCACACGAAAATGAGCAAATTAACACATAGCTATGTGAAGCTTTGATTAAAAAATGCAAATTAAGCAGAGATACAGATACCTGAAGCCACGAAGTCCGGTACAAAACAGTAAGATCATCTAACTTGAGCTATATTTTATGCAAATTTATCAAGCAAATATGGCATCTAAATTACTCCTTCCGTGAAAATACAGAGCATATTTCACCTTGCACTTACACCAAGGAAACATTGAAAAGGACTAAGCTACCCTAATTATCCCTGAAGTATTGCTCATTGTATGCATGTAGGGAACACCAAGTAAAGCTACTCTTTAGCATATTCTTTAGGGAAAGAGATGGAACAGCACACCTTCTTTTGCATCAGAATTTGAAATACACCTTTCGTTTCCAAACATAAATAGTCTGGAATACAGTATTGCATACAAAATTATTATTATTATTTTGAGGAAAGTATTGCACACAATATTAGTAGTCACTGTTCATAAGAATGGCATTAGCAAGAATAGACACATGTAATCATTTATAACAAAGTGAAGAGGCAATTGCAGTGGAGATACAACAATTTGACACCGATTCATTATAGCCCATCAAGTTGAAAAGTGCAATGGACTAGTGCACGAACTTTACTTGCACATTCATTAGCAAGAATAAATATGTAACCATTTAGGAGGTTTCGGCTACATCAGTTGCCATCAGAAAAGAATTAAGCACCCCCCCCCCACCCACACACACAAAAGAATTAAGGTGCCTCACAAGTACTCCACTGGCTATTGGTAGTCCAAAACTCCAGATCCAGATGGTAAATGGAAAGCATGTTCAGCATGACAGTGTCTTATACAGCACTACTTCAGTAATCAATTGAAAACTACAATAAGCATAACTTTGCACAGTAGACTGAAGAAAACCAAGAACCATCCATCTGCCATCATCTGGTCTACATATCGCTCAGTAAATGTGTTTTGAACCTCAGTAAATGATGTTTAGCGTGCCATCAAATTTATAACCAGTCATTCAGAAGTGAACACCTTATAGGCAGCAAATGGGTTGATCATTCATTGGAAATGACTGAGGCCTCTTGGATTTTGATTCAATAAAGAATGTTGCACTAACAAGCTATCAAGGTGATAGTTAGATAGTGAAAAATAAGCATCTTGTCAAGTATGATTATTCATGCAAGCTATGTTATTTAGGCCTATTTCTAATACAACCCCTTGGTAGAAAGGTAGGTCATAGGTATTGCAAGCACACTCACAGGTAACAGATCAAAAGAAGAAGAAAAATCAGCAAAGACAAAGGATGAACATATATCAAACATTACAGATATTTGGCCAAACAGACCAAGGCACATTGTTCTAACATATAATACAGAAGTACAATTCTACAAAAGAAGAGAATGCCTGGCCTCCTACTTGTGATAAACCTAGCTCCTAAATGAATTGAAAAGCTCCTGGTTAGGCTTTTAAACCTCAAGCATCTAAACAGCTTCCAGCATTCTAACTTGTCTAAGAACCTGCTCTGAAACTGTAATTCTCCCTTATCCCAAGGAGCTCAAGATGAGCTCGGAGTTATTAGCTTTACAGTGGAGCGGTCCAGGAACAGCTATTCTGTTAAGTCTTGGAAGTACGATGCAGGGATCTCGACAGGAGGAAGCAACATCGATACACATTTGAACTGTTCCAAATGATTAGAGAATTAGACCAAACAATACAAGCATAACAACGCCAAAGGAATATTAAATAACTGTTGGAGTTGAGCATACCCTGTGTTGCTTATACTTGTCTCGAATTGCTGGTAATGATGGACCCTTTCTATTGAGCTGCAAATCATGTATGGCTATAATGCAATCCTTCAGCTCTGATGCCTTGTAGCCTGTCAGTTTATGCATTTCCTTGCCCTGCAACAACATAATCACAGGACAGCTTTAGCTTTGAGAACTTCAAATATCAAAAGCAACATTTCAAGCTTTCACATTCTACTTCTCCACTCTTACCCAAGGATTAGTGTCTGGTCCAATGGTCAGACTAGCAAGAAAAAGTGATGAAGCAGCAACCACTGATGGCAAGAACCGGAGACAGCTGTAGTCCAGAAGACTCAGCTCAGCAAGATAGCTACCCATGAACTCCAGTAATAAGCTGGAGCGCTGTGACAAGCATGCAAGAATAACTTCAGGCACCGACACACATAAGCAGTTGAAGAAGATTAAATCAAATGGATCCAATATGGAGAATTTAAAGGATTGGTAGTAGTCACCTTCTTGTCTTCTGGGCCAGATCTTGTGAACCGCCTGAAATTAGTGAGGGAAATGCACAAAGATTCAGTTAGACACGGAATCAAAATAGGCAGAGATTATCAAATGTTGGGTCAGTGACAGTATGACACCTGAGGAAGGTCTTGATGGTCGGACTGCCTATCTCGAAGTTGAGGAGCTTGAGTATGTCGCTCTCCATGGTGAGAAGCTCCTGCCTGGTGTAGGTATTGTCCGTGATGTAGCAGAAGTCCTCCACATGCGGGGGACTGATCTCCTCGTACTTCCTGCGAGCACCCCAAAGCCAACCCAACTCAATCCTCAAAATCTTTTCGAAGCCTTCAAGGCATCGGAACGGGAGGTTGCGCTTACGAAGCAATGAGCATTGCGGCGACGCCAAGGAGCTGCAGCCTATTGCGCCCGAGCGGGTTGGCAGAGAGGAAGCGGTCGACATAGGAGACGGTGAGGTAAAGCGTGTCGGCAACGAGCTTGTACTCCTCGGCGACCTCGACGAGCCAGTCGATTAGGATAGCCCGCATGTTGGCCGTCACGTCCGTCTGGACCGCCTCGATGTAGTCTGCCGCCGGCCGGCGAGGCGCCTCCACCTGCACACCCCATTTGGACAAACCAATGATTAGACATCAGACCAGTCGATCCCACCCAACCCCAGCGCCAACGGATCGAGGCATCCGACGGCCAGAAATGGAGATCAGGAATCGGGGGCGCCGTACCTCCATAGTGCGGAGGTAGGTGTAGATGTCGGAGGCGTAGGACCCGCTGAGCTGGGTTATGCCGCCGCCGCCGCTGACCTCCTCCCCGACGGGGGTCGGCGAGGTGGATGCGCACCTGCTCAAGCCCCCGTGCTGCTCCTCCCCCTCGGCCGCAGCCGCGGGCTTGGCGGGCTTCGAGGGCTGGCGGAGGACGACCCCCGCGTTGGAGACGATGGGGAGCTCGCTGAGCGCCACCCGCTTCCGCTTGGCGCCGCCGGAGGGGCCCGCGGAGCAGGTGGCGGCGCGCTTGGCCGCGGCACGGGTGAGCCGGGGGCCCGCCGCCGCGGCGGGGGCCGCGTTCTCCTTGTCGGCCATGGTCGGCGGGCTCGTGCTCCCCGGGGCGGCAAGATAGGGTTTGAGATTCGGTGCGCGGCGAGGGAAGATGGGAGGCGGCGGCGGTTGCGTTATGTAGAGGGGATTGGAGGAATGGGAGGGAAGATGGCCGCCAAAACACGCGAATTCGAAGAGGAGGAGGGAGAAGAAGCCCGCGCTGCGCTGCGCTGGGTTTCGCTTGCTGAGCTCTATAGGATTTTCGCTTGCTATAGGATTGGGGAATTTTGGATGGAGTGGGGCGCACGTGCTGGCGAGAGAGGTGGGCGGTAAAAGTTTTAAAATAATACGGAAATCCCGCGGCGCCTGCCTGCCCGCCAGCCAGCCCCCCCTCCCAAATCGTACTGGGCCTCCCGCGTTCCAGCGCGAAACAGCACACTCCTCCAGGTCGGGTTTTCTTTCTTTTTTTCTTGGCCCAACATTTTTTGGCCACGAAATTGTATTTCGGTGTCATCGTTGTTAAAATAGTACTGTTCTTTTTCTTTTTGCGAGAGACCGTGAATTTTTTATTCTGCAAAATGACAGGGTTACATTATGCTAGCATTTTTTTAGGGAACTACGGCGGCCAAAGCCAGCCTGAACTCATTTTATTAACTTTGGTTTAACAAAGAGTATTTACAAGAATGTCAGAGTGATAGAGGAAGAAGAAGAAAAAACTATGCTACATCTAGGTGGGACAGCATGATCCCCCGGTCAATCAAGATTTGTTTCTGGTCCTCGTTTACATATCTACTGGACCAAAGAAAGATGTCTTGGGCCACACCGCGGAGCACTGTTCCCAAAGATTCCACTTCTTGCTTGAAAATCTTTGCATTCCTTCTTTTCCAAATATTCTAGAGAATTGCCAGGATCACAGTTTTTCGGAGCTTGCATGAGTGCTGCTGAGACTGTAGGTCACGGATGGAGATGCAATCAGCAGGATTAATGCCTAAGGAATCCACAGTTGACCAGGCTTCGGAAGCCGTTGAGCAGTGCAACAGCATGTGGGAAGTTGTTTCGGATTCCGGGCAGAATGGGCAAGAGTCAGAGTCCAACAGGCTTCTTCTGAATCGACGCTCATTGGTGAATAGGCGCCCTCGGTGGGCCAGCCAGGGGAACAACCTGCATCGGTTAGTCACGTAGTTTTTTCCCTAGATGAAATCTGCGAACAAATCCTCCGGCCGAGAAGCAAAAGCCGCTTCATAAGCAAAAGTCACGAAAAGGGGTTTGTCATTAAACCTGCATAAACGTAAATTTGGAGCCTGTGTGGTTAGGTTAACATTGGCTAATAAGGAGCGCAAGGATTGAAGCTCGACAATACCAGCGTTGGACACACGTGGCTGCAGCGAGAGACGAAGGTCCGTCTCGGATAGCACGAACGCAACAGAGACATTTGGTTTGCTGACATGGAAGAAGAGACTCGGAAAGCGAGCGCCCAGGGTTTCGAAACCAATCCAAAGGTCAAGCCAAAAGGCTGTAGTGACTCCTTTACCAATCCTGACGTGAGTGATGGAGCGGAAGAAGGATAGGCAAGTGATATCCTTCCAAACATTGGTTTGAGGCCTATGGGAGCAACCAATATAGTGCCCACCAGCCCACCCGTAGGCATTGGCGAACCATGATTCCGAGGAAGAATTTTCGGGGCAATGTATTTTATTTAGAGACTTGATGAGAAGGCAAATGTTATGGGTGCGGAGGCAACGGAAACCAAGACCGCCTTTCAAAGTAGGAGCACAGACCTCATCCCACGCAACCTTACACTGATCGTCGTTGACCGTATCGTCGCCAACCTAGAAGAAGGCACGACATCGCTTGTCAATCTCAAGGAGGGTGCCAGCATGAAGAAGCATGGCGCTCATGACATAGGTGGGAAGCGCACGGATAATAGACTTGACGAGAACCGCATGACCGATCGCAAATAGCAGGTGGCCTCGCCAACCTGCTAGCTGCTTATCCACTTTAGCAATTAGAGGGTGGAAATCTATCAGCCGAAGCTTGTGCGTAGATAAGAGCAATCCAAGGTAGTTTTGGGGAAAAGAAACAACGGTACAACCCAAAGTAGATGCCATTGTGGAGGCGGTCTGAGGGTCAACGTGTATTGGGGCGAAAGTGTTTTTTCAAAGTTGATGCTAAGAACAGTGGCTAGAGAGAATGTCTGTAGAATATACTTAAGGTGGGCTAGGTGCTCCGGGTCTGCCTTGATGATAATGAGGGTGTCGTCAGCATACTGAAGCACCGGGCAAGGAGCATTTAGAAGAATTGGATGGTGCAACAAGCCTTGGGCAGAGGCATCCAATATCATGCGTTGCAGGATGTCGGCAATGATTATAAATAGGTACGGTGAGAGGGAGTCACCTTGTCTTAGGCCACTTTTGCATTGGATCCAATTTTCTAGGACACCGTCAAGAAGGATAGCTGATTGGCTAGTGTTATTTAACATCATGATCCAAAGGATCCAAGTGTTCGAGAAGCCTTTTGCCTCGAGGATGTTGCAAAGGTTGTCCCAAGAGATGGAGTCGAAAGCTTTCCTGAAGTCTAATTTAAGGACCAAAGCCGGACATTTCCTCTTGTGGCGGGTTTGGACAATATCGGCAGCCAAGATGAAATGTTCAGCAATGTTACGGCCTTTGATGAATCCAGATTGGTCATAGTAAACTAAATCTTGGATAGCCAGTTGGACCCTATTTGAAAGGCATTTGGAACACAGTTTGACAAAGCAATTCTATAAAGTGATTGGGCGAAGCTGGTCGGGCTCGGAAGTTCCTAGTTTCATGGGAATGAGAACAATATAGGATTTGTTAATGCGCGTAAGATCCGCAGTGTAGGCATGAAAGGCGGATAGGAGATCACTACAAAAAAACACATCCGTGACATTTTGGTCCGAACGAAAAAATGTCATATTTATGACACTTCTATGATGATAATTGTGACAAAACTCGGTTTCATCATAGATGTGGTGGGCTCCTACTTCTATGATAGAAAATGGGCTTTTCGTCTTGGGCGGGCCGGAGACGCACCTGCATGACATTCTTTGGGTCGTCCATGATGGAAAAAATCATGGTAGAAGCGAGGACGAGGAAAATTTTGGGGAGTTCCCAGTTACGGTGGGTGGTCAGGGCCGAGCGGTGCACGGGGGTTTGCGTGTTTCACTCGTATACGTACGCGCGCGCATGCGAGGTGTTGGGCTCTAACTGAACCCGAGTGAGGCGTTCGCTTACTGAACCCGAGTGATTGCACTAGCTACGTAATTGAACCCGAGCAATCGATCCCTTGGCTGTTAACTGAACCCGAGCGATTCCTTCGCTACTGCTGCTAATTGAACCCGAGCGATCGATCGCAGCTGCTGATGACTGAAGCCGAATGAATCCGCTGCCTCTTGATGAACCATGAATGTGGGGGTTGGTTGAACAAATCGAGACGTACGCGGTTGGGGTTGGATGAACAGTTCCCGGTGGGGGTTGGATGAATAGGAACCCGTGGTAGTAGTTAGGCCGTTGATGCTGGATGAACAAGACCCTGAGAGGAGGCCTCCACAACTGAGCTAGTTGGGGGTGAATTAACAAGACCCTGTGGAGGGCTGGTTGAACAGTAGCCGGTGGAGGGCTGGATGAACAGTAGCCCGCGGATGAACAGTAGCTGGTGGAGGCAAGGAAGATGCGGTGGATGAACAGTGCAGGTGGAGGCTGAAGGAAGTCGACGGTGGGTGAACAGTAGCCGGTGGAGTCCCATTTTGCGGTACGCCACACCCCTCCCATGAATAGGACCCCGTTTCGACCATAGGCGCTTCAACACGAGTCTGTTTCCTCCGTTTCGTGGTACGTGAGACCCTTCCGATGAACAGGATGCCGTTTCGACCGTAGCCGGTCGAACAGAAGGCCGTTTTCTCCATACTGCAGTATGCTAGACCCCGTTTCGGCCGTTTCATCCAAGCCGGTTGGCTCCCATTGAACAGGACGCATTCCGACCCAGTCTGCCGCCTCCCGATGAACAGCACGCCGTTGCTGCCGTCCGTTGCCTCTCCATATACAGGAGCCCTGGCCGTACATATGCGCAAGTAGGTGTTCGAGACCCCGCCCGTATGTACCTACGTGGTCGTATTTTTTGGCATGTGGTTGTGCGTACGTGTACACGGTTTAGAAGGGACTGCCTGAACTGCTACGTCAGGGGCTCTACTACTACACGTGCCGCTACTTGCTCGGCCACGGTTCATCGTTGCAGAGATACCGATCGACCAATATGTACGTACATGTTCGCGACCAGAATGACAACGCTACGTACGCTTCAACCAGGTGGGTCCCGACTGTCAGGGAGGATAAGGAGGCACTTTATTGTGTGCGAAGTTATTGATGGTGGGTCCGAGCTGTCAGGGGGAGGATTTATTTTTTCGCGCCTAATATGGAGGCACTTCCTTGCGTCTGAAGATATAGCTGGTGGGTCCTCTTTCGATGTAAGTCGTTCCTTGACCACGTTGACCACGCCGCGCCAAGAGCACCAAGGCGGTGGACGACGGCGAGGCCTAGAAAGGGAATGACCCAGAGCCGGGGAAGACTCGGCAGTTGTTTCCCACGTGGAGGGGAGTACGAGGGTTTACTAGTTGGGCTGCAGTGTGAGGCTGTCGTCGTCGAAAAATAACAGGATGTTTGTGTGAGTAGAGGGATGGCCAGGCCAGCGATAGGAGTAGGGTAGGGCGGTGAGGCCTGCGCGGCAGCAGAGCCGGCCACGGGAGGCAGGAGCAGGCAGCATGATCGGTGCTGGTTTGGACGGCTGGAGCAAAAAGACCAGAGGTTGAAGAAGCACTACGGTCGTTGGATGAACATCATACAATCACTGGAGCTAGAATCGTTCATATTGACTAAGTTGATAAAGCCCTCCGTCCGCGTCAACTTAGTAGGCCCATAAATCAGCCTCCAACTATGGTGGGTCCCAGCTAACAAGGGGTATTCATTTTTTTGTGCGTAATAAGTAGGCACTTCCTTGCGTGCGAATATATAGTTGGTGGGTCCGAGCTGTCAGCGGGAGGAATGTTTTTTCGCAAAATACAGAGGCCCTTCCAGTGGGTCCCCGCTGTTAGGTGGGGGAATCATTATTTTGCGCGTAATAAGAAGGCACTTCCTTGCGTGCGGCCGTGGACCCAGTTGTCAGCCTCTCCACGTATGGTCCTCTTCCGATGGATGTCGTCTGTTGACCATGCCGCGCCGAGAGCACCAAGGAGGTGGACGACAGCGAGGCAGAAGGGAACGACACAAAGCCAGGGAAGACTCAGCAGTTGTTTCCCACGCGGAGGGGAGTACGAGGGTTTACTTGTTCGTCTGCCTTCGCCGAAGAATAACAACACGTGTGGGTGAGTGGAGGGATGGCCAGGCCGGTGATGGGAGTAGGGTGGAGTGGTGAGGCCTGCGCAGCAGCACAGCCAGCCACGGGAGGAGGGAGCAAGTAGTCCTGCCGGCGCTGGTTTGAGTGGCGGGAGCAGGAAGAGCAGAGATTGAAGAAGCATGACGGCCGTTCGATAGACATCCAATAGTAACTGCTCTCGTATGTTGACTAAGTTAACAAGGCCTTGCATGCGCGTCTGATACATCCATTTTGCATCATGCTTTTATATCCATATTTATTGCATTATGAGCTGTTATTACACATTATGTCACAATACTTATGCCTATTCTCTCTTATTTTACAAGGTTTACATAAAGAGGGAGAATGTCGGCAGTTGGGATTCAGGGCTGGAAAAGGAGCAAATATTAGAGACCTATTCTGCACAGCTCCAAAAGTCCTGAAACTTCACGGAAGATGTTTTCCAAATATATAAAAATACTGAGCGGAAGAAACTCGCCAGGGGGGCCACACCCTACCCACAAGGGTGGGAGCGCGCCTACCCCCCTGGGCGCGCCCCTACCTCGTGGGCCCCCTGGCAGCCCTCCGGTGGCCATCTTCTACTATATGGAGTCTTTCGATGGGAAAAAAATCATAAGCCATCTTCTCGGACGAAACTCCGCCGCACGAGGCGGAACCTTGGCGGAACCAATCTAGGGCTCTGGCGGAGCTGTTCTGCCGGGGAAACTTCCCTCCCGGAGGGGGAAATCATCGCCATCGTCATCACCAACGCTCCTTTCATCGGGAGAGGGCAATCTCCATCAACATCTTTGTCAGCACCATCTCATCTCAAAACCCTAGTTCATCTCTTGTATCCAATTCTTGTCTCTAAGTCCGGGATTGGTGATAGTAGGTTGCTAGTAGTGTTAATTACTCATTGTAGTTGATGCTAGTTGGTTTAATTGGTGGAAGATCATATGTTTAGATCCTATATGCATATTAATACCCCTCTGATTATGAACATGTTTATGCTTTGTGAGTAGTTACTTTTGTTCCCGAGGACATGGGAGAAGTCTTGCTATTAGTAGTCATGTGAATTTGGTATTCGTTCAATATTTTGATGAGATGTATGTTGTCTCTCCTCTAGTGGTGTTATGTGAACGTCGACTACATGACACTTCACCATTGTTTGGGCCTAGAGGAAGGCATTAGGAAGTAATAAGTAGATGATGGGTTGCTAGAGTGACAGAAGCTTAAACCCTAGTTTATGCGTTGCTTCGTAAGGGGCTGATTTGGATCCATATGTTTCATGCTATGGTTAGGTTTACCTTAATACTTTTGTTGTATTTGTGGATGCTTGCAATAGAGTTTAATCATAAGTGGGATGCTTGTCCAAGTAAGGGCAGCACCCAAGCACCGGTCCACCCACGTACCAAATTATCAAAGTACCGAACGCAGATCATATGAATGTGATGAAAACTAGCTTGACGATATTCCCATGTGTCCTCGGGAGCGCTTTACATCATATAAGAGTTTATCCAGGCTTGTCCTTTGCTACAAAAAGGATTGGGCCACCTTGTTGCACCTTATTTACTTTTGTTACTTGTTGCTCGTTACAAATTATCTTATCACAAAACTATCTATTACCACTTATTTCAGTACTTGCAGAGAATACCTTGCTGGAAACCGCTTATCATTTCCTTCTGCTCCTCGTTGTGTTCGACACTCTTACTTATCGAAAGGACTACGACAGATCCCCTATACTTGTGGGTTATCAAGACTCTTTTCTGGCGCCGTTGCCGGGGAGTGAAGCGCCTTTGGTAGGTGGAATTTGGTAAGGAAAAATTTATATAGTGTGCTGAAATTTACTGTCACTTGTTACTATGGAATGTAATCCTCTGAGGAGATTTGTTCGGGGTATCTTCACCCCGACCAGTAGAGCAAAGAGTTGCTCCTCAACCTACTGAACCTACTGAAAATGAATATGAAAATGAAAATGCTTGCTTTGAAGTTCCTGCGGGTATGATAGAAAAACTGCTAGCTAATCCTTTTTTAGGAGATGGAACGAAACATCCTGATGAACATCTGATATATGTGGATGAAGTTTGTGGATTATTTAAGCTTGCAGGTGTATCCGGAGATGTTGTTAAGAAGAAGGTCTTCCCTTTATCTTTGAGGGGAGATGCATCAACATGGTATAGGCTATGTGATGATATGAGGTCTTGGAATTACAAACGATTGAAATTGGAATTTCATCAGAAGTTTTATCCTATGCACCTTGTTCATCGTGATCGCAATTACATATATAATTTTTGGCCTCGCGAAGGAGAAAGCATCGCTCAAGCTTGGGGGAGGCTTAAGTCAATGTTATATTCATGCCCCAATCATGAGCTCTCAAGAGAAATGATTATTCAAAATTTTTATGCTCGGCTTTCTGGTAACAATCGCACCATACTTGATACTTCTTATGCTGGCTCTTTCATGATGAAACTATTGAATTCAAATGGGATTTATTGGAAAGAATTAAATGCAACTCTGAAGATTGGGACCTCGACAATGGTAAGGAGTCAGGTATGACACCTAGTTTTGATTGTGTTAAATCTTTTATGGATGCTGATATTTTTCGTAAATTTAGCACTAAATATGGACTTGACTCTGAAATAGTAGCTTCTTACTATGAATCTTTTGCTGCTTATGTTGATCTCCCTAAGGATAAGTGGTTTAAATATCATCCTCCCATAGAAGTAAAAGTAGTTGCACCTATTAAAGTTGAAGAAAAGACTATCACTTATAATTATCCCATTATTCCTACTTCTTATGTTGAGAAACCACCTTTCCCTATTAGGATAAAGGATCATGCTAAAGCTTCAATTGTAGTTTGTAAAAGTAATATTAAAACATATACACCTCCTAAGCAAGTTAAAGTTGAACCTAATATTGCTATTGTTAAAGATCTCTTGTCTGATAATATAGATGGGCATGCTATTTATTTCTGTAATGAAACTACTAGAATTGCTAAACCCCGTGATAAAGATAAACCTAGACCTGTGGTAGGCATGCCTGTTATTTCTGTTAAAATAGGAGATCATTGTTATCATGGCTTATGTGATATGGGTGCTAGTGCTAGTGCAATACCTTGTTCCTTATACCAAGAAGTTATGCATGATATTGCACCTGCTGAAATAGAAGATATTGATGTCACAATTAAACTTGCCAATAGAGATACTATTTCACCAATGGGAATTGTTAGAGATGTTGAAGTCTTGTGTGGGAAAACTAAATATCCTGCTGATTTTCTTGTTCTTGGTTCCCCACAAGATAACTTTTGTCCCATTATATTTGGTAGACCCTTCTTAAATACTGTTAATGCTACCATAGATTGCAAAAGAGATGTTGTTACTATCGGTTTAGATGATATGGCTCATGAATTTAATTTTTCTAAATTTAGTAGACAACACTGTGAAGAAGAATTCCTAGTAAGGATGAAATTATTGGCCTTGCTTCTATTGCATACCTCCTAGTGATCCTTTAGAACAATACTTGCTAGACCATGAAAATGATATGTTTATGAATGAAAGAAGGGAATTAGATGAAGTATTCTTTAAACAGGAACCTATTCTGAAAAACAATTTACCTGTTGAAATCCTAGGGGATCCTCCACCACCCAAGGGTGATCCCGTGTTTGAGCTTAAACCGTTACCTGATACTCTTAAATATGCTTATCTTGATGAGAAAAAGATATATCCTATTATTATTAGTGCTAACCTTTCAGAGCATGAGGAAGAGAGATTATTGAAAACTCTGAAGAAGCACCGTGCTGCTATTGGGTATACTCTTGATGATCTTAAGGGCATTAGTCCCACTCTATGTCAACATAAAATTAATTTAATTTGGAAGAAGATGCTAAACCAGTTCGTGACCATCAACGCCGGCTAAATCCTAAAATGAAAGAAGTGGTAAGAAAGGAAATACTAAAGCTCCTTGAGGCAGGTATAATCTATCCCGTTGCTGATAGTCAGTGGGTAAGCCATGTCCATTGTGTCCCTAAGAAGGGAGGTATTACTGTTGTTCCAAATGATAAAGATGAATTGATCCCTCAAAGAATTATTACAGGTTATAGGATGGTAATTGATTTCCACAAATTAAATAAGGCTACTAAAAAGGATCATTACCCCTTACCTTTTATCGATCAAATGCTAGAAGGATTATCCAAACATACACATTTTTGCTTTCTAGATGGTTATTCTGGTTTCTCTCAAATACCTGTGTCAGCTAAGGATCAATCAAAGACTACTTTTACATGCCCTTTTGGTACTTTTGCCTACAGACGTATGCCTTTTGGTTTATGTAATGCACCTGCTACCTTTCAAAGATGCATGATGGCTATATTCTCTGACTTTTGTGAAAAGATTTGTGAGGTTTTCATGGACGATTTTTCCGTCTATGGATCTTCTTTTGATGATTGCTTGAGCAACCTTGATCGAGTTTTGCAGATATGTGAAGAAACTAATCTTGTCTTGAATTGGGAAAAGTGCCACTTTATGGTTAATGAAGGTATTGTCTTGGGGCATAAAGTCTCGGAAAGAGGTATTGAAGTTGATAAAGCCAAGGTTGATGCTATTGAGAAGATGCCATGTCCCAAGGACATCAAAGTTATACGAAGTTTCCTTGGTCATGCTGGTTTTTATAGGAGGTTCATTAAGGACTTCTCAAAAGTATCTCGGCCTCTGACTAATTTATTACAAAAAGATATACCATTTGTCTTTGATGATGATTGTGTAGAAGCATTTGAAATACTTAAGAAAGCATTGATTTCTGCACCTATTGTTCAGCCACCTGATTGGAATTTACCCTTTGAAATTATGTGTGATGCTAGTGATTATGCTGTAGGTGCTGTTCTAGGACAAAGAGTTGATAAGAAACTAAATGTTATTCAATATGCTAGTAAAACTTTAGACAATGCTCAAAGAAATTATGCTACTACTGAAAAAGAATTCTTAGCAGTTGTATTTGCTGGTGATAAGTTTAGACCTTATATTGTTGATTCTAAAGTAACTATTCACACTGATCATGCTGCTATTAAATATCTTATGGAAAAAAAAGATGCTAAACCTAGACTTATTAGATGGGTTCTCTTACTACAAGAATTTGATTTGCATATTGTTGATAGAAAAGGAGCTGAGAACCCCGTTGCAGACAACTTGTCTAGGTTAGAAAATGTGCTTGATGACCCACTACCTATTGATGATAGCTTTCCCGATGAGCAATTAAATGTCATAAATGCCTCTCATACTGCTCCATGGTATGCTGACTATGCTAATTACATTGTTGCTAAGTTTATACCACCTAGTTTCACATACCAGCGAAAGAAAAAGTTATTCTATGATTTGAGGCATTACTTTTGGGATGACCCACATCTTTATAAAGAAGGAGGATGGTGTTATTAGACGTTGTGTACCTGAGCATGAACAGGAACAAATACTACGCAAGTGTCACTCCGAAGCTTATGGAGGACACCATGCTGGAGATAGAACTGCACATAAGGTACTGCAATCTGGTTTTTATTGGCCCACTCTCTTCAAGGATGCCCGTAAGTTTGTCTTATCTTGTGATGGATGTCAAAGAATTGGTAATATTAGTAGACGTCAAGAAATGCCTATGAATTATTCACTTGTTATTGAACCATTTGATGTTTGGGGCTTTGACTATATGGGACCTTTTCCTTCCTCTAATGGTTATACACATATTTTAGTTGCTGTTGATTACGTTACTAAGTGGGCAGAAGCTATTCCAACTAGTAGTGCTGATCATAACACTTCTATTAAAATGCTTAAAAAGGTTATTTTTCCAAGATGTGGAGTCCCTAGATATTTAATGACTAATGGTGGTTCACATTTTATTCATGGTGCTTTCCGTAAAATGCTTGCTAAATATGATGTTAATCATAGAATTGCATCTCCTTATCACCCTCAGTCTAGTGGTCAAGTAGAATTGAGTAATAGAGAACTCAAATTAATTTTGCAAAAGACTGTTAATAGGTCTAGAAAGAATTGGTCCAAAAAACTTGACGATGCATTATGGGCCTATAGAACTGCATATAAAAATCCTAT
The DNA here is from genome assembly GCF_003073215.2 of Triticum urartu. Lineage (NCBI taxonomy): Eukaryota > Viridiplantae > Streptophyta > Magnoliopsida > Poales > Poaceae > Triticum > Triticum urartu. The sequence continues at coordinate 80,605,918 of NC_053026.1, forward strand.
GGGTATGTCTCCGTATAAAATGGTCTATGGAAAAGCATGTCACTTACCTCTCGAACTAGAACACAAGGCTTATTGGGCTATTAAAGAACTTAATTATGATTTTAAACTTGCTGGTGAGAATAGGTTATTTGATATTAGCTCACTTGATGAATGGAGAACCCAAGCCTATGAAAATGCCAAGTTGTTTAAAGAAAAAGTTAAAAGATGGCATGACAAAAGGGTACAAAAGCGTGAGTTTAATGTAGGTGATTATGTATTGCTATACAACTCTCGTTTAAGAATTTTTGCAGTAAAACTTCTCTCTAAATGGGAAGGTCCTTACGTTATTGAGGAGGTCTACCGTTCCGGTGCCATAAAAATCAACAACTTCGAAGGCACAAATCCGAAGGTGGTGAACGGTCAAAGAATCAAACACTATATCTCAGGTAATCCCATAAATGTTGAAACCAATGTTATCGAAACCGTAACCCTGGAGGAATACATAAGGGACACTTTCCGGAACATTTCAGAGTCCGAAAAGGAATAGGTATGTGGTACGGTAAGTAAACCGACTCCAAAACAATTTTTAAGGCAATATTTCTCCGTTTTGGAATATTTAGAAAAATAGAAAAATAAGCAGCAGTCCGGGAAGGACACGAGGCCTCCACGAGTGTGGAGGGCGCGCCCTACCCTACTGGGCGCGCCCCCCTACCTTGTGGGCACCTCGTGTGCTCTCTGGACTCTGTTTTCGTACACGACACGTATTTTGGTCGGTAAAAATTCATTATATAATCTCCCGGGGGTTTTGACTCCCGTATCACGCAAAAATCTCCTGTCTTTGTTTCGAGCTGTTTTTTTTCACAGATCTAGATTATCATGACATCTCCAAGTGCCACCAAGGACAAGTTCTTCGAGAAGGTCATCAACCCTTACCTCGCGGAGGTGCAGCGGCACCCTCAAACCATTGAGATACATGATGGGTTGCTGCACATTCGTGATGCTGAGGGACCGAAGGGGACCGGAAGCGTGGAGACGAGGCTTGAAGCAATGGAGCAACAAGTTTTCAAGTGTCAGGGGATGGTGGAGCATGGACTCAACTCTAACTACATGATGATCGCAGAATTCACCAACAAACACAAGATGGATGCCGACAACATCGGGGAGACTATCTTCAAGCTTCATGAGAAAATCGAGCACCTTCAAGCTCAAATCTATGACCTGCAAAACCAAAACTGTGAGTATGAATATAGATTCAAAAGGACGAGTTTGGCTGTAGATTTGAGGATCCCGGAGACTCGGTCATCCTTCTATGATGGTGAGCCTATGCCTTGGAAGGAGGACGACAAGCCTACGCCATCAACAAAATCACCACCGTCTCCACCAACAAAGAAGAATTGAGTATCTGGTATGGGCGCTCCACTTGGCAAATGCCAAGCTTGGGGGAGTGCCCCGGTATCGTATCACCATCACTTTATCTTTACCATTTTTCTTAGTTCGATCTTTTTGATAATATCTTGATCTAGTAGAATAAAAGTTCTTAGTATGATTTAGTTGTGAGTTTTGCATTATTATTCTTCTATGTAATCGAGTCCGTGAGCTATATAATAAAGATTAGTGTTGAGTCAAGGGCTTGATTATTTTGCCATGATCCTAAGGGAATAAAAGAAAAGAGAAAGAAATAAAAAGAAACAAAGAGATCATGTGAATCTTATGGAGAGTAATGAGCTCACATAGAAAGAGTATGATGAATAAAAGTTGTTGAGAGTTGACAAGCACAATTTTGGTCATCGTTGCAATTAATAGGAAGTAATAAAGAAAGAGAGGTCTTCACATATAAATATACTATCTTGGACATCTTTTATGATTGTGGGCACTCATTAAAATATGATATGCTAAAGAGTTGACATTGGACAAGGAAGACAACATAATGGGTTATGTTTTATTACATCTGAGATGAATTATATTGTCTTGGATCTTCCAACATGATGAGCTTGCCTTTCCCCCTGATGCTAGCCAAATTCATTGCACCAAGTAGAGATACTACTTGTGCTTCCAAATACCCTTAAACCAGTCTTGCCATAAGAGTACACCATATCTACCTATGGGTTGAGTAAGATCCATCAAGTAAGTTGTCATCGGTGCAAGCAATAAAAATTGCTCTCTAAATATGTATGACTTATTGGTGTGGGAGAAAATAAGCTTTATACGATCGTGTGATATGGAAGAAATAAAAGCGACAGACTGCATAATAAAGGTCCATATCACAAGTGGCAATATAAAGTGACGTTCTTTCGCATTAAGATTTTGTGCATCCAACCATAAAAGCGCATGACAACCTCTGCCCCCCTCTGCGAAGGGCCTGTCTTTTACCTTTATCTCCTACATTGCATAAGAGTCATGGTGATTTTTACCCTTCCTTTTTACACTTTATCCTTTGGCAAGCGCAGTATGTTGGAAAGATCCTGGTATATATGGCTAATTGGATGTGAGTTTTCATGAACTATTATACATTACCCTTGAGGTAAAACGTTGGGAGGCAAAACTATTAGCCCCTATATTTCTCTGTGTCCGATTAAAACTCCATACCCATAAGTATTGCGTGAGTGTCAGCAATTGTGAAAGATTATATGATAGTTGAATATGTGGACTTGCTGAAAAGCTCTTATACATTGACTCTTTCCTATGTTATGATAAATTGCAATTGCTTCAATGACTGAGATTGTAGCTTGTTAGTTTTTAATGAAGTTTATGATTCATACTTGATATTGTGATTGAATTATTACTCTAGCATCAGAGATTATATGACAAGAATTATATGAGTTGCTGTTCTAAGAATGATCATGATCCCTCATGTCCGTATTTTATTTTTATCGACACCTCTATCAATAAACATGTGGACATATTTTTCGATTTCGGCTTTTCGCTTGAGGACAAGCGAGGTCTAAGCTTGGGGGAGTTGATACGTCCATTTTGCATCATGCTTTTATATCCATATTTATTGCATTATGGGCTGTTATTACACGTTATGTCACAATACTTATGCCTATTCTCTCTTATTTTACAAGGTTTACATAAAGAGGGAGAATGGCGGCAGTTGGGATTCAGGGCTGGAAAAGGAGCAAATATTAGAGACCTATTCTGCACAGCTCCAAAAGTCCTGAAACTTCACGGAAGATGTTTTCCAAATATATAAAAATACTGAGCGGAAGAAACTCGCCAGGGGGGCCACACCCTGCCCACGAGGGTGGGGGCGCGCCTACCCCCCTGGGCGCGCCCCTACCTCGTGGGCCCCCTGGTGGCCCTCCGGTGGCCATCTTCTACTATATGGAGTCTTTCGATGGGAAAAAAAAATCATAAGCCATCTTCTCGGACGAAACTCCGCCGCACGAGGTGGAACCTTGGCGGAACCAATCTAGGGCTCTGGCAGAGCTGTTCTGCCAGGGAAACTTCCCTCCCGAAGGGGGAAATCATCGCCATCGTCATCACCAACGCTCCTCTCATCGGGAGAGGGCAATCTCCATCAACATCTTCATCAGCACCATCTCATCTCAAAACCCTAGTTCATCTCTTGTATCCAATTCTTGTCTCTAAGTCCGGGATTGGTGATAGTAGGTTGCTAGTAGTGTTAATTACTCATTGTAGTTGATGCTAGTTGGTTTAATTGGTGGAAGATCATATGTTCAGATCCTATATGCATATTAATACCCCTCTGATTATGAACATGTTTATGCTTTGTGAGTAGTTACTTTTGTTCCTGAGGACATGGGAGAAGTCTTGCTATTAGTAGTCATGTGAATTTGGTATTCGTTCAATATTTTGATGAGATGTATGTTGTCTCTCCTCTAGTGGTGTTATGTGAACGTCGACTACATGACACTTCACCATTGTTTGGGCCTAGAGGAAGGCATTGGGAAGTAATAAAGTAGATGATGGGTTGCTAGAGTGACAGAAGCTTAAACCCTAGTTTATGCGTTGCTTCGTAAGGGGCTGATTTGGATCCATATGTTTCATGCTATGGTTAGGTTTACCTTAATACTTTTGTTGTATTTGCGGATGCTTGCAATAGAGTTTAATCATAAGTGGGATGCTTGTCCAAGTAAGGGCAGCACCCAAGCACCGGTACACCCACGTACCAAATTATCAAAGTACCGAACGCGGATCATATGAATGTGATGAAAACTAGCTTGACGATATTCCCATGTGTCCTCGGGAGTGCTTTACATCATATAAGAGTTTGTCCAAGCTTGTCCTTTGCTACAAAAAGGATTGGGCCACCTTGCTGCACCTTATTTACTTTTGTTACTTGTTGCTCGTTACAAATTATCTTATCACAAAACTATCTGTTACCACTTATTTCAGTACTTGCAGAGAATACCTTGCTGGAAACCGCTTATCATTTCCTTCTGCTCCTCGTTGGGTTCAACACTCTTACTTATCGAAAGGACTACGATAGATCCCCTATACTTGTGGGTCATCAGCGTCAACCTTTTTTTAGGAAAGCGTATGCGTCAACCTAGTAGGCCCACAAGTCAGTCTCAAATATGTGGAAAACAACATACATCTCATCTGCCATTATTACTAATAAATGTACAACTCATTGGCTAATTTTAAGGATTTTTTTGAAGCCCGTATTCTTTTTGTTACCATTACAGCCCATATTCTGGCCACGGTTAAAAATTCAACCAAAATTTCATATTTCGGTGCGGTCCAAACTATTTTCAATCCCGAAATTTTGAATCATGTTCAAACTAATTTAAAAATAATAAATTTATATCAATTTAAAATCCAACATATTTTCCCCGCAAAAAACAATTAAATTCGAAATCTTGAAATCTTGAAAAAATAAATTGGAAACTAATTGCCGGTTTGCCGCGTTTTTAAAATTTACATCCCATTTCTTACTACTTCATTTTCTGGGCAAGCGAATACATCACTCTCGCCTTGAAAGATTTGCAGGCCAGCAGGGCTGAGAAAGCAAGTAGGCCTCCATTGGGTATGTCTTTAAAAAGGGTAGAACTGGGATAGCCATTTTCAGAAAGAAAAAAAACGCAACTGGGCCCATGATGTGGTAAACATAAAATAAAACCCTAGCTAGACGGGTCACAGCCCCCGCACAGCCCCGTTGTTACCCTGATCCGTCTCTAAAACTAGTAAATAACAACTGCTTGTTCCTCAAAAAAAGTAAATGACAACTACGCGACTTGCTGGGTCCCTGGTGTTAGTCGCTCGTTGTGTAATTCTCTCATTTATTTATTATATTGACAATGGCATGGGCCCCAGATGTCCAACCATTAGGAGGAACCATTTTTTGGGTTTGTGATAACAAGGCACTTGCTTGCGTACTGCCATGACCCTGGTGGGTCCCTACTGTCATCCTCTCAACGTACATTCATCTCCTTGTTCCTCTCGGTTGTTGACCACATTGACAATGCCAGATGGCGGCACACCACGCACGGTGAGCGAACCAAGGCGGAGGACGACGGCAAGGCCTCGGACAGAACGAACAGGAGCCATGGAAGATGTGCCAGTCTAGTCGCAGGCGGAGGGGAGTACGAGGGTTGACTGGTTCGGGTGGGGTGCGTGTTGGGGCTGACGTCCCCAGAGAATAACAGGACGTGTGGGGGAATAGAGGGAGGGACTGGCCATTGTTTGAGGCGGGAGCAGGCGGAACCGACGGGGTGGTTTGGTTTGGGCGGTTGGAGGTAGAAAAAAAAGAGATAGAAGATACACGACAGATGTTGGATGTCAATCCAATGACTGGTAGGCAGAATCGTTTGTTGACTAGTAATTAAGTCAACACCACCTTGGATAGGCTTTTTCCTCATGGGTCCTAAATGTCAGAATCCAAATCTATCATGGTCATGCGGCCTTTCTTATGAAAATTTACAGCCCATTTGGTGTGCTAGTTCAAAATAAGTTTGTGGGTGCTGGTGGGGGCTAATCACTTGGGTTTTGTAATGCACAGTGAGCTCAAGCAACTGGCGAGAGTGTTGTTATTTCCCTTGGTTGGGATTTGTTACAATATTTCTCTCTTAATTAAACAAATGGCAAGCCATTTGCCTTGTTTCAAATAAAATATGGCAGTCACAGCCGAGTTGAAAAGGGCAACAACATCTAATTCTAGCTTACAAACTGTACAGAAGCACGAGGGTTAATTGTTCATCAGGTTTAGACAAAATCCATATTGAAAAGGGCAGCAACATCTAACTCCAGCACTGTTTTCGGCAGTCACAGTCAAATGGATCGGTCAGGTCCATAGAATGAACATCCCGGGTCGTAAAATTTACTGGATTATGACCACAAGATGTTGTAAATAGAAGCCCGACACGTTTAGAAGCCCTTTTGTCCACCTGAAACTCCTTTTTTGCTATTCGACATACCCATCCATTAAAACCATGTTGCTGATAAACTTAAGCCTAATGGACAATAGTAACTGTCGTGGGAACGATTCCGACAATAATAAGGTATAGGGTAACGGAGCATGATCTATCGAGATGCAAATGGGTGACACGGTGGTTTTAGCGAGTTCGGGCCTCTCACGATGGAGATAACGGCCCTATGTCTCGTGCTCCGGAGAGGCTTTGTTTTATCTGAGTGTATATCCGAAGATTACATGGTGTATTTGAGAGAGAGGGGGGAGAATGGATCTCCATGCCTCAAGCTAAATGGTGAGAAAGAGGGAGAGGTGGAAGAAAAAAGCCCCCTAGTCTAGTGATGGAGGTGGCTTATATAGAGTGCGCCACCCCTAACCTCCCATGTTACAAAGTGGGGCGTTAATGCCATAACTTAGCCTACTACTAAGATGATGCTTCGAGTGCCTTGTAGGCCGCTGGTCTTCGCATATCCAAGTGAGATCAGGTGCTCCGAGTGGAATGAGTTGGTCGAGTGGAGTGCTATGCTCCGAGTGGTTGTTGTCGTCCGAGTGACTTGATGGTCATCCGAGTGGATAGTATGTCTGTATGAAGTTTATCTAGACCCACATGTTGTGTGGACCCCATGCTTTATGATATGTCGACCCTTTGTGGGCCTACCTGTTATGTGTATCCCCAACATTAGCCCCCAAATCGATTGCGATTTTGCAAAACGAGTTTGTGAAAGACATAATTTGGCCCGAGTGATTACGGAAATACTCGGTACCTGTCATCGTGCTTTCAGACAACCAAGGTTTGAACAAAATCTCAATGGATTCTGGTACTATGCTTCCCGACTGATCTGGGGTAAGTGCCCGCGAGGAGAAACTTGGTGACATTCGATCATCTCTCGGAAGAGGTTAACTTGTGATCAGAGTATGGATGTGTCATTAAATCCGGGCAACAAGATTGACGCATGGACTGTTCTCTCGGAGAGATGCCATTCTTATCCCGGAGGAACGTCAATACGAGTCAGTTCTAGATCCAAACTTATGACTTTCACGTTTGAGTCGTAGAAGAAGGCTCAAAACAGGTCCATGGAGGAGCGTTAAACTCACCTTATAGCAATTTCTTTTGGTAGCCAACGGGAGCCTTAGAACTTGTTTGTTTGTTGTTCTCCACTCGGACCGGTCAGGCCATACTGAGTGGAGATTACTCCAGTGGGGGCACGCTGAGTGCACCCACTAAGTGTAGTCCCCGAGACTGCCTTCGACTATGGGCAGTCGGCGGGGGTCTGAGAGAACTAAAAATCTTCTTAGCTGGTACTGATAGAACTTGTTCCTCTCTGACTCGGAGGTCGAGTAGCACTTGAGTGATCTGGAGATGGTCTTGCGTCGAGCAAAATGTTTCTTTCTGAGTTCTCTTCCAGTGGGGGCACGCTGAGTGCACCCACTGGGTGTAGTCCCCGAGCCTCTGTCGGACAAGATGAGTCGGGTAGAGGGTTTAAGTCTCCTGGTAAACCTCCACGCAATGGACACAGTAAATATCTTTTAGTATGAAATTGAGTCAATCGGATGCATCTTCCGAAGCTTGACATGGTAAATAAGCTCAGCCTGGAGCTGAGTCAGTCAGACTGATCTTCATGCACTCGGTATGGAATAAATTCAGCCTGGAACTCGGTCAAGCAGGTGAATCTTTGTGCTCTCGGCACGGTGAATGAATTCCCTTTTGAAACTGCCGACTGTAGAAAAAAGCTGGCCACTCCAGGGAGTAATCGTTCCAGTAGTACTTCTTTTATTGACCATTAGATTTTGTGTAAAAGGGGTATTTGTAAGAGTACATTGTATCCGTAGAGGAGCTTCATTTTCACCCTTTTGCATGAAAGCGGTATTTGTCCGAGTGGACATGCTTCCTGACTGATCGGGGTATGTTGACTGCAAGGAAAAACTTGGTGGCACTCGTATGTCTCTCGGAGGAGATAGACTAGTGGTCTGACATGGACGTGGCATGAAACCCGAGCGACGAGGCTAGTGTGTGGGCTGATTCTCCGGAGAGGGGCCACTCATTATCCCGGGGGAACACCAGCACATGCCATCTCTGAGTCCAAGTTTGTGAAACTGACGCCTTGGAGCCTAGGATAAGGGCCAAGTGTATCCGTAGAGGAGCGTCGTTTTCACCCTTTTGCAGCCCTGAAGACGACTTCAGGTAAGGATTTGGGCGATCGTCTGAGTGGACAGTACTACCCTTATAGTTTTTTGGCGGAACGAGCATGTATGGTCAAAAGATATTCCTGATGCGATCAATGGGTTGATCGAATGGGCGTAACCCCTGAGGGCGGCATGGTCAACTGATGTGCGTAGCCCCCGAGTGATGCTCGAAAGAGGTAAGCTTGCTACAGAGTGTGATATGAGGTTTGATCATAAGAGTAACTTAGTCGTTCCCGTGTTGGGGGTGTAGAGGTAAAGACATGTCCAACTGATGGTGACGCGCGAGGCGGCCGAGGGGTGATGATGTGTCACTACTAGGGAAAAGCCTAGCAGCAGTGCGGGTTTTCGGCCTTTTAGTAGCGCGGGGGCCGGCGCTACTAATAAGGCGCTACAGCTAACGTATAGCAGTAGCGCTGGTCCACCCGCGCTACTGCTACACAAGTGTTGCAGCAGCGCGCTTAAAGGAACCTCGCTGCTGCTAATAGCTATAGCGCGCTTCCCCTGCGCGCGCTACTACTACAACCGCGCTGCTGCTAACTTTTCTCCACTCGCTACTGCTAATTTTAGTAGTTTTTTGTTTTTTTCGGCATATTTGTTTTGTATTTGAACAGGCTTTATAGAAGAATCTTTAGCACATACAAATGTCATCATGATACACATACAAATGCCCGCGAGACCACAAATGTAATCATAGCATATACATACAAATAGTCTCGTCATAATCATCATCCAACACAAAGTGGTATCTTGTCATCATCTCGAAAATAGCGATACATGCAAGTCTCGAATACTTGCAACTACAACGTCATCCATCTAAACAAAGGTATACGCGAAGTCATGCTCCAAGGGGTTGGTGAACTTCGCGAAGGGGTCTGGGAGACCCGCGGCTTCACGTTCCGCATCCTCCTTATCCCATATGGGCCTTTTACCGAGGTAGCCACGGCTTCCGAGGCGATGCTTCCCCGTGTTCCTTTTCTGAAGGCTCTTGAATTTCGCAGCCTTAGCCTTGGCGTCCTCGGTAGCGCAAGTGTCCTTGAACTTTTCGAACTCCTCTTCCGTAAGTGTCGGATTTTCCTCCAGAATCTTGGACAGGGGTTCCTCAGCCTCAATAGCTCGTTTCACCCTCGATTTCCAGGAGGCCAAATCATTGCTGAACATGCCCATGGCGTGATTGTTAATCTTTTTCATCTCCGGATCATCCCATGGTTGTTCTATGTTATCATCCTGATCGGGGAACTTGAATCTCTTGTGCAACTTCGTTAGGAGCAACTGCGTCAAATGTTCTTTACTCCTTAAGTCATCGTCATTGATGCTCGCACATTCCCGTAGGATGCATCCTACTTGGTTCCCATAGCACTTGCGAGGTTCTTCCGGCTCTAACGGCTCAAACTTGCCAGGTGCCATCTTTGTGATCACAAGTCGTCCAATCCCTAGTTTGTTAGGTTTTCGTATCCTCTGCTTCTTATGCCTCTTTTCGGTACCGGCATCGGCGTCGGTATCTTCCCCGGCGGTACCTTCCCCACCGGTCTCGGCGCCGCCATCGGTGTCGGCGCCGTCGGTGTTGGTGTCGGCGTCAGTACCATCATCGAGGCGGACCTGCAAACCTTGCTTAGCAGTCAAAAAGTCGAGGTAGTCTTGTTCACCCTCATAATCCATCTGGTCTGCATCTTGGTCAGAAGGCCCAGTTTCTTCATTGTTCGACATGTTTCCTATGATTAAGTGTCCTCATTTATTTCTAAAAGTATGAATAAATGAGAAATGAGATAAAAAATAAATCTATGTGCCAGCACTCGATATGCCAACTGTGTAGCTCACAAATCATGCCTTTATTCACGGGAAATTTCGGCATGACCTTTGCTAAAAAATGGACATATCGAGCGCCTGAAATTCACCGGAACGGAAATGAATCAACATTCCGGCGTAACATAGGCAACTCGAATCATTTACCAAAACATGACATATCCACATATCACATGTCCAGTTCAAATTTGCATATAAATTCAGCAAATTTTGAAACCTATCTAAATTCATAACTAAATAGATAACCTAATTAACATAACTAAAACCTAAGTAAATTAACCCTAGCTAGCAGAGAGAGAGGGGGGGTGGTTTACAGAGGGTGCAGGGCGAGGAGGCAGGCCCGACGACGGCCGAGGTTGGGAGGGGAGGAAGCAGAGGAGGGAGGCGAGGGTCGACGGGTCGGGGGCGAGCGCCGGCGCCGGGGGCGAGCGCGCCTGGGTCGGGGGCGGCGGGGTCAGGGGCGAGCGCGCTGGGGTCGGGCGCGGCGGGGTCGGGGGCGGCGCGGTCGGGGGCGAGCGCGCCGGGGTCGGGGGCGAGCGCGCCGAGGTCGGGGGTGGGCGCGGCGGTGCGACGGGGCTGGGGAAGAGAGAGTGGGGATTTGGGGGAAAAGAGGCAGGATGAAGCAGGGAGAGGGAGAATTTTGGGTTAAGTGGACGTAGCAGTAGCGCGTTTACACGAAACGCGCTACTACTATTACGAGCAGCTATAGCGATTTTCTGCAGAAACCGCTACTGCTACCTTGACTAGCTGTAGCTCTTTTTCACTAAAGCGCTACTGCTATAACCAGTTTCCCTTTTTTCTTTTCCTCAGCATAATAGGAACATATATATTACATCGTTGGACCCTTGCATAATAATGGCTAAGTGTGTATACAAAATAGGAACATATATATATATATATATTACATCATTGGACCCATGCATAATAATGGCTAATTAAGTGTGTATACAAAATAGGAACATATATTTCCATTTTGCAAAAGCATGAAATATTAATCACACCTCTATCTCGAGATCGAGCACACGGTGGAGATGATGATGTAGGGAGGTCAAAAGTGCACAAAGCTCTTCTTGACAAAGAAAGATCTAGTTAGGGGGCAAATAGGTCACTTAACTAAATGCTACATCTACCTAGCTAGCTAATTTGGGAGGAGACAACTTCAACTAGTGGAGGGGGGAGGAAAAAGAGAAAGGAGATGAATTAATGGAGGTGGTGTAGTTATAGCTAGGAGTAACGAAGAGAGAGAAAGGTAGGTAGAAGAGGGAGAGTAATGGGGGGAGAAGTATTGAGGAAGAAGAAGAGTGAGAGAGGGAGGATGTGGGAGGTAGGGGAAAGGGAGGAGAGGAGATGGGGAGGGGAGGTGGAAAAGGTGGTGGGTGCTGCGTCTTAGCAGTAGCGCGGGAGAGAAAGCGCGCTGCTGCTAAGAGCGTAGCAACAGCGCGCTTTCCTGTCACACGCTACTGCTAAACGGGCCAACCCTGTGCACAATTTCAAAATTAGCAGCAGCGAGGTGACAAAAAAGCGCGCTGCTACTATGGCATTAGCAGCAGCGCGCTCCCTGGCGCCGCACTACTGGTAAACTTATGTCATTGTGTACTGTCGGTGGATTTTTGTAGCAGCGCGGTTTAAGCATCACGCGCTACTGCTAAGTTTGCACCAGTAGCGAGCTTTCCATAGCCGCGCTGCTACTACTTAGCAGCAGCTCCTGTTTTTATGCCGCGCTGCTGCTAAGATTTTGTGTATAAGGTTTTCCCTAGTAGTGTGTACAACCGAGTGATGACGCGCGGGGCAGTCGGATGGTGAAGACGTGCACAACCGAGTGGCGACGCGCGGAGCGGCCGAGTGGTGAAGATGTGCACAACCGAGAGGTGACGCACGGAGCGCCCGAGTGGTGAAGACATGCACAACCGAGTGGCGTGGTGCCGGACAACCGAGTGAGGATGCGCGAGGTGGCCGAGTGAAGGACTATGTGTCCAGCCAAGTGGTGATGCGCGGGGTGGTCGAGTGACAGATTGCATGTCCAGCCAAGTGGCTGAAATGGTCTTCGAAGGAGTTAGCCAGATGCTTTCGAAGCTAATGTAGCAACGAGGTCGGTGTAGTGTGGTTGCGACACAACAAGACCGACACGACAACCGAGTCTGAGTAAGAATGAAGCTGGCGTGCAGAGTGTCTGGGTGATTATAAAACTTGTCAAAGTGGCGGATCGAATATACTTGTTTAAGTGAAGGATCTGACTGGTGATGAAGTACTCGACTACTCAGGAGAGTGTCATTCCGAATGAGATGCAACCCCCGAGTGCGGCGTAGCCCTCGAGCGTACTACAGGCTTCGACAATGGACATGTCAGAATACGAGAAATATAGTTTTGAATGGATGATTTGCAATTCATCGAGTCAGACTCGGGTAAATATGAGGAGAAGCTTCCGAGTGATGCTTGAAAGAGGCAAACTCGCAAAAGAGTGAAGTGTGAGATTTAATTATAAAAGGGACTTATCTGTCTCATGCCTGATGAGGTCTATATCATTGATACGATGAAGAGGATTCGACAAAGGGGTTGGCCGGATGTGTTTGAAGTCAACAGAGCGACAAGGTCGGTGTTGTGGTGTGCTAGGACCAGTATGGTGACCGAGTCCGAGTAACGATGAAGTTGGCGCATAGGCCGTCGAGTGATCGCATAACTTGTGTAAAAAATGGCACAAGCCAACGAAATAATTTCTCGAGGAAATTTGATGTGTGCTGAAATGATTTGTGTGAATAACACCCATAGACACCCGCTGGGAGTGCAAGGGGCGGGCTGGTTAACCAGCAAGAGTATGAAAGAGCGAAGGATCCGTTCAAACTTGCCGAAGCGACGGATTCGATTGAACTCATTGGAATATTGTCTCAAATAAAATGGAAGTGTAGTGTTTCGACTGAGTAGCAGCCCTGGAGGACCGATGCAAACTCGAAATGAAGAACGACACATGGTGTTCGTGAATGATGTATGCGAAAAAAATGGAAGTTGGTCTTGGGAGTCACATAACCAGTACTAAGCAAGTATGTAAAAATAAGCAGCCGGGCGTAGAGGTACACTCGGTGGCGTGGCCTCCGAGTGAACATGATGTGTGAATTACGGGATACTCGGGAAGACGGAAATAACAGAATGTAAAATGACTTAGCTGTCTGAAGGCGCGAGTGGCCGAGTGGTGATGAGGTGACCAACCGAATAGCGACACGCGGGGCGGCCGAGTGATGATGAGGTGACCAACCAAGTGGCGACGCGCGGGGCTGCCGAGTGGTGATGAGGTGACCAACCGATGGCGACGCACGAGGCGGCCGAGTGGTGATGGGGTGACCAACCAATGGTGGCGCGCGGGGCGGCCGAGTGGTTATGAGGTGACCAACTGATGGTGATGCATGGGGTGGCCGAGTGGTAATGTGGTGACCACCCGAGTGGCGACGCGCAGGGCGGCCGAGTGGTGATGAGGTGACCAACCGAGTGGCGACGCTGTTGGGGAACGTAGCAGAAATTCAAAATTTTCCTACGTATCACCAAGATCTATCTATGGAGAAACCAACAACGAGGGGAAAGAGAGTGCATCTACATACCCTTGTAGATCGCTAAGCGGAAGCGTTCAAGTGAACGGGGTTGATGAAGTCATACTCGTCGTGATTCAAATCACCGATGATCAAGTGCCGAACGCACGGCACCTCCGCGTTCAACACACGTACAGCCCGGTGACGTCTGCCATGCCTTGATCCAGCAAGGAGAGAGGGAGAGGTTGATGGAGATCCAGCAGCACGACGGCGTGGTGGAAGTAGCGGGATTCCAACAGGGCTTCGCTAAGCGCTGCGGGAGGAGGTAGATGTGTCACGGGAGGGAGAGGGAGGCGCCAGGCCTTAGATTGGTTTGCTCCTCCTTTTCCCCACTATATATAGGGCCAAGGGAGAGGGGGAGGCGCAACCCTTGCCCCTTCCTCCAAGGAAGGGTGCGGCCAAGGGGGGGAGGAGTCCATCCTCCCCAAGGCACCTCGGAGGTGCCTTCCCCTTTTAGGACTCTCCCCTTTTTCTCTTCTCTTGGCGCATGGGCCTCTTGGGGCTGGTGCCCTTGGCCCATATAGGCCAAGGCACACCCCCTACAGCCCATGTGGCCCCCCGGGGCAGGTAGCCCCACCCGGTGGACCCCCGGGACCCTTCCGGTGGTCCCGGTACAATACCGGTGACCCCGAAACTTGTCCCGATGGCCGAAATAGCACTTCCTATATATAATTCTTTACCTTCGGACCATTCCGGAACTCCTCGTGATGTCCGGGATCTCATACGGGACTCCGAACAACATTTGGGTTACCGCATACTGATATCTCTACAACCCTAGCGTCACCAAACCTTAAGTGTGTAGACCCTACGGGTTCGGGAGACATGCAGACATGACCGAGACGTTCTCTGGTCAATAACCAACAGCGGGATCTGGATACCCATGTTGGCTCCCACATGTTCCACGATGATCTCATCGGATGAACCACGATGTCAAGGACTTAATCAATCCCGTATACAATTCCCTTTGTCTATCGGTATGTTACTTGCCCGAGATTCGATCGTCGGAATCCAATACCTAGTTCAATCTCGTTACCGGCAAGTCTCTTTACTCGTTCCGTAACACATCATCCCGTGATCAACTCTTTGGTCACATTGCGCATATGATGATGTCCTACCGAGTGGGCCCAGAGATACCTCTCCGTTTACACGGAGTGACAAATCCCAGTCTCGATTCGTGCCAACCCAACAGATACTTTCGGAGATACCCGTAATGCACCTTTATAGTCACCCAGTTACGTTGTGACGTTTGATACACCCAAAGCATTCCTACGGTACCCGGGAGTTGCACAATCTCATCGTCTAAGGAAATGATACTTGACATTAGAAAAGCTATAGCATATGAACTACACGATCTAGTGCTATGCTTAGAATTGGGTCTTGTCCATCACATCATTCTCCTAATGATGTGATCCCATTATCAACGACATCCAATGTCCATGGTTAGGAAACCGTAACCATCTATTGATCAACGAGCTAGTCAACTAGAGGCTTACTAGGGACATGGTGTTGTCTATGTATCCACACATGTATCTGAGTTTCCCATCAATACAATTATAGCATGGATAATAAACGATTATCATGAACAAGGAAATATAATAATAACCAATTTATTATTGCCTCTAGGGCATATTTCCAACAGTCTCCCACTTGCACTAGAGTCAATAATCTAGTTCTCATCGCCATGTGATTAACACTCACAGGTCACATCGCCATGTGACTAACACCCAAGAGTTTACTAGAGTCAGTAGTCTAGTTCACATCACTATGTGATTAACACTCAATGAGTTTTAGGTTTGATCATGTTGCTTGTGAGAGAGGTTTTAGTCAACGGGTCCGAACCTTTCAGATCCGTGTGTGCTTTACAAATCTCTATGTCATCTCCTAGATGTAGCTACCACGTTCTATTTGGAGCTATTCCAAATAACTGTTCTACTTGGAGCTATTCTAAATTGTTGCTCCATTATATGCATCCGGTATCTCTACTCAGAGCTATCCGGATAGGTGTTAAGCTTGCATCGACGTAACCCTTTACGACGAACTCTTTTTACCACCTCCATAACCGAGAAACTTCCTTAGTCCACTAGTTACTAAGGATAACTTTGACCACTGTCCTGTGATCCATTCTTGGATCACTCTTGTACCCCTTGACTGACTCATGGCAAGGCACACTTCAGGTGCGGCACACAGCATAGCATACTGTAGAGCCTATGTCTTAAGCATAGGGGACGACCTTCGTCTTTTCTCTCTATTCTGCCGTGGTCGAGCTTTAAGTCTTAACTTCATACCTTATAACTCAGGCAAGAACTCCTTCTTTGACTGATCCATCTTGAACACCTTCAAGATCATGTCAAGGTATGTGCTCATTTGAAAGTACCATTATGCGTTTTGATCTATCCTTATAGATCTTGATGCTCAATGTTCAAGTATCTTAATCCAGGTTTTCCATTGAAAAACACTTTCCAAATAACCCTATATGCTTTCCAGAAATTCTACGTCATTTCTGATCAACAATATGTTAAAACATATACTCATCAGAAATTCTATAGTGCTCCCACTCACTTCTTTGGAAATACAAGTTTCTCATAAACGTTGTATAAACCCAAAATCTTTGATCATCTCATCAAAGCATACATTCCAACTCCGAGATGCTTACTCCAGTCCCTAGAAGGATTGCTGGAGCTTAGCATACTTATTAGCATCTTTTAGGATTGACAAAACCATCCGGTTGTATCACATACAACCTTTCCTCAAGAAAAACGTCGAGGAAATAGTGTTTTGACATCCTATCTGCAAGATTTCATAAATAATGCAGTAATCGCTAATATAATTCCAACAGACTCTTAGCATCGCTACGAGTGAGTAAGTCTCACTGTAGTCAACTCCTTGAACTTGTCGGAAAACATCTTAACGACAAGTCGAGCTTTCTCAATGGTGACATTTACCATCATTGTCCGTCTTCCTTTTAAAATCCATCTGTACTCAACAGCCTTACGACCATCAAGTAGTTCTTCCAAAGTCTACACTTTGTTTTCATACATGGATCCTCTCTCGGATTATATGGCCTCAAGCCATTTATCGGAATCCAGGCCCACCATCGCTTCTCCATAGCTCGTAGGTTCATTGTTGTTCAGCAACATGACTTCCAAGACAGGATTACGTACCACTCTGAAGTAGTACGCATCCTTGTCATCCCACGAGGTTTGGGAGTGACTTGATCCGAAGTCTCATGATCAATATCATAAGATTCCACTTCAATTGGTGTAGGTGCCACAGGAACAACTCTTTGTGCCCTGCTATACACTAGTTGAAGTGACGGTTCAATAACCTCATCAAGTCTCCACCATCCTCCCACTCAATTCTTTCGAGAGAAACTTTTCCTCGAGAAAGGACCTGATTCTAGAAACAATCCCTTATTGCTTTCGAATCTGAGACAGGAGGTATACCCAACTGTTTCGGGTGTCCTACAAAGATGCATTTATCCGCTTTGGGTTCGAGCTTATCAGCCTGAAACTTTTTCACATAAGCATCGCAGCCCCAAACTTTTAAGAAACGACAGCTTAGGTTTCTCTAAACCATAGTTCATACGGTGTCATCTCATCGGAATTACGTGGTGCCCTATTTAAAGTGAATGTGGTTGTCTCTAATGCCTAACCCAATAAACTATCGTGGTAATTCGATAAGAGACATCATGGTATGCATCATATCCAATAGGGTGCAGTTATGATGTTCGGACACACCATCACACTATGGTGTTCCAGGCTGTATTAGTTGTGAAACAATTTCCACAATGTCTTAATTCTGTGCCAAACTCGTAGTTCAGATATTCATCTCTATGATCATATCATAGATATTTTATCCTCTTGTCACGACGATCTTTCAACTTCACCCTGAAATTACTTGAACCTTTCAATAATTCAGACTCGTGATTCATCAAGTAAATATACTCAACATCTACTCAAATCATCTGTGAAGTAAGAACATAACGATATCCACTACACGCCTCAGCACTCATTGGACTGCACACATCAAAAATGTATTACTTCCAACAAGTTGCTTTCTTGTTCCATTTTACTGAAAACGAGGCTTTCAGTCATCTTGCCCATGTGGTATGATTTGCATGTCTCAAGTGATTCAAAATTAAGCGAGTACAAAACGGTCCATTTGCATGGAGTTTCTTCATGCATATATACCAATAGACATGGTTCGCATGTCTCAAACTTTTCAAAAATGAGTGAGCCCAAAGATCCATCAACATGGAGCTTCTTCATGCGTTTTATACTGATATGACTTACGTGGCAGTGCCACAAGTAGGTGGTACTATCATTACTCTTTTGGCATGAACATGTGTATCACTACGATCGAGATTCAATAAACCATTCATTTTAGGTGTAAGACCATTGAAGGTATTATTCAAATAAACAGAGTAACCATTATTCTCCTTAAATGAATAACCGTATTGCGATAGACATAATCCAATCATGTCTATGCTCAACGCAAACACCAATCTCGATGGTAGAGGGAGCGTGCGATGCTTGATCATATCAACATTGAGAACACTTCCAACACATATTGTCAGCTCACCTTTAGCTAGTCTCCATTTATTCCGTAGCTTTTATTTCGAGTTACTAACACTTAGCAACCGAACCGGTATCTAATACTCTGGTGCTACTAGGAGTACTAGTAAAGTACACATTAACATAATGTATATACAATATACTTCTATCAACCTTGCCAGCCTTCTAATCTACCAAGTATCTAGGGTAATTCTGCTCCAGTGGCTGTTCCCTTTATTACAGAAGCACTTAGTCTCGGGTTTGGGTTCAACCTTGGGTTTCTTCACTAGAGCAGCAGCTGAATTACCGTTTTATGAAGTATCCCTTCGTGCCCTTGCCCTTCTTGAAACTAGTGGTTTCACCAACCATCAACAATTGATGCTCCTTTTTGATTTCTACTTTTGTGGTGTCAAACATCACGAACATCTCAAGGATCATCATATATGTCCCTGATACATTATAGTTCATCACGAAGCTCTAGCAGCTTGGTGGTAATGACTTCGGAGAAACATCACTATCTTATCTAGAAGATCAACTCCCACTTGATTCAAATGATTGTTGTACTCAGACAATCCGAGCACAAGCTCAACAATTGAGCTTTTCTCCCTTAGTTTGCAGGCTAAGAAAATCGTCAGAGGTCTTATACCTCTTGACGTGGGCACGAGCTTGAAATCCCAATTTCAGCCCTCAAAACATCTCATATGTTTCGCGACGTTTCAAAACGTCTTTGGTGCCTCAACTCTAAACCGTTTAACTGAACTATCACGTAGTTACCAAAATGTGTATGTTAGATGTTCGCAACATCCACAGACAACGTTCGAGGTTCAGCACACTGAGCGGTGCATTAAGGACATAAGCCTTCTATGAAGCAATGAGGACAATCCTCAGTTTACGGACCTAGTCCGCATAATTGCTACTATCAACTTTCAACTAATTTTTCTCTAGGATCATATCTAAACAGTAGAACTATAGCGTGAGCTATGACATAATTTGCAAAAATCCTTTTGACTATGTTCAGAATAATTAAGTTCATCTTATGAACTCCCACTTAGATAGACATCCCTCTAGTCATCTAAGTGATTACATGATCCGAGTGAACTAGGCCGTGTCCGATCTGTGCGTGAGACGGACTAGACAACGTCGGTGAACATCATCATGTTGATCGTATCTTCTATACGACTCATGCTCGACCTTTCGGTCTTCTGTGTTCCGAGGCCATGTCTGTACATGCTAGGCTCGTCAAGTTAACCCTAAGTGTTTTTGCTGTGTAAAACTGTCTTACACCCGTTGTATGTGAACGTAAGGATCTATCACACCCGATTAACACGTGGTGCTTCGAAACGACGAACTGTAGCAATGGTGCACAGTTAGGGGAGAACACTTCTTGAAATTTTAATGAGGGATCATCTTATTTACTACCGTCGTTCTAAGCAAATAAGATGTATAAACATGATAAACATCACATGCAATCAAATAGTGACATGATATGGCCAATATCATGTAGCTCCTTTGATCTCCATCTTGGGGCTCCATGATCATCTATTACAAGAACATGATCAATCTCATACATTACATATATCATTCATCACATCCTTTTGGCCATATCACATCACATAGCATACCCTGCAAAAACAAGTTAGACGTCCTCTAATTGATGTTTGCATGTTTTACGTGGATGCTATGGGTTTCTAGCAAGAACATTTCTTACCTACGCAAAGACCACAACGTGATATGCCAATTGCTATTTACCCTTCATAAGGACCCTGTTCATCGAATCCGATCCGACTAAAGTGGGAGAGACAGACACCCGCCAGCCACCTTATGCAACTAGTGCATGTTTGTCGGTGGAACCGGTCTCACGTAAGAATACGTGTAAGGTTGGTCCGGGCCGCTTCATCCCACGATGCCGCCGAATCAAGATAAGACTAGTAACGGCAAGCATATTGAACAAGATCAACGCCCACAACTACTTTGTGTTCTACTCGTGCATAGAATCTACGCAATAGACCTAGCTCATGATGCCATTGTTGGGGAACGTAGCAGAAATTCAAAATTTTCCTATGTATCACCAAGATCTATCTATGGAGAAACCAGCAACGAGGGGAAAGAGAGTGCATCTACATACCCTTGTAGATCGCTAAGCGGAAGCGTTCAAGTGAACGGGGTTGATGAAGTCGTACTCGTCGTGATTCAAATCACCGATGATCAAGTGCCGAACGCACGGCACCTCCGCGTTCAACACACGTATAGCCCCGTGACGTCTCCCATGCCTTGATCCAGCAAGGAGAGAGGGAGAGGTTGATGGAGATCCAGCAGCACGACGGCGTGGTGGAAGTAGCGGGATTCCAACAGGGCTTCGCTAAGCGCTGCGGGAGGAGGTAGATGTGTCACGGGAGGGAGAGGGAGGCGCCAGGCCTTAGATTGGTTTGCTCCTCCTTTTCCCCACTATATATAGGGCCAAGGGAGAGGGGGAGGCGCAGCCCTTGCCCCTTCCTCCAAGGAAGGGTGCGGCCAAGGGGGGGAGGAGTCCATCCTCCCCAAGGCACCTCGGAGGTGCCTTCCCCTTTTAGGACTCTCCCCTTTTTCTCTTCTCTTGGCGCATGGGCCTCTTGGGGCTGGTGCCCTTGGCCCATATAGGCCAAGGCACCCCCTACAGCCCATGTGGCCCCCCGGGGCAGGTGGCCCCACCCGGTGGACCCCCGGGACCCTTCCGGTGGTCCCGGTACAATACCGGTGACCCCGAAACTTGTCCCGATGGCCGAAATAGCACTTCCTATATATAATTCTTTACCTCCGGACCATTCCGGAACTCCTCGTGACGTCCGGATCTCATCCGGGACTCCGAACAACTTTCGGGTTACCGCATACTAATATCTCTATAACCCTAGCGTCACCGAACCTTAAGTGTGTAGACCCTACGGGTTCGGGAGACATGCAGACATGACCGAGAACGTTCTCCGGTCAATAACCAACAGCGGGATCTGGATACCCATGTTGGCTCCCACATGTTCCACGATGATCTCATCGGATGAACCACGATGTCAAGGACTTAATCAATCCCGTATACAATTCCCTTTGTCTATCGGTACGATACTTGCCCGAGATTCGATCGTCGGTATCCCGATACCTTGTTCAATCTCGTTACCGGCAAGTCTTCTTTACTCGTTCCGTAACACATCATCCCGTGATCAACTCCTTGGTCACATTGCGCATTATGATGATGTCCTACCGAGTGGGCCCAGAGATACCTCTCCGTTACACGGAGTGACAAATCCCAGTCTCGATTCGTGCCAACCCAACAGACACTTTCGGAGATACCTGTATGCACCTTTATAGTCAACCCAGTTACGTTGTGACGTTTGATACACCCAAAGCATTCCTACGGTACCCGGGAGTTGCACAATCTCATCGTCTAAGGAAATGATACTTGACATTAGAAAAGCTATAGCATATGAACTACACGATCTAGTGCTATGCTTAGGATTGGGTCTTGTCCATCACATCATTCTCCTAATGATGTGATCCCGTTATCAACGACATCCAATGTCCATGGTTAGGAAACCGTAACCATCTATTGATCAACGAGCTAGTCAACTAGAGGCTTACTAGGGACATGGTGTTGTCTATGTATCCACACATGTATCTGAGTTTCCCATCAATACAATTATAGCATGGATAATAAACGATTATCATGAACAAGGAAATATAATAATAACCAATTTATTATTGCCTCTAGGGCATATTTCCAACAGACGCGCGGGGCGGCCGAGTGGTTATGAGGTCACCAACCGAGTGGCGACGCGCGGGGCAGCCGAGTGGTGATGAGGTGACCAACCGATGGTGACACGCGGGGCGGCGGAGTGGTGATGAGGTGACCAACCGATGGCGGCACGCGGGGCGGCCGAGTGGTGATGAGGTGACCAACCAAGTGGCGACGCACGGGGCGGCCGAGTGGTGATGAGGTGACCAACTGATGGCGACGCGCGGGGCGGCCAACTGGTGATGAGGTGACCAACCGATGGCGACGCGCGGGGCGGCCGAGTGGTTATGAGGTGACCAACCGATGGCGACGCGCGGGGTGGCCGAGTGGTGATGAGGTGACCAACCAAGTGGCAACACACGGGGCGGCCGAGTGGTTATGAGGTGACCAACGAAGAGCCGACACGCGGGGCGGCCGAGTGGTTATGAGGTGACCAGCCTATCGGGACGCGCGGGGCGGCCGAGTGGTTATGAGGTGACCACCTGAGTGGCGACGCACGGGGCGGCCGAGTGGTTATGAGGTGACCAACCTATGACGACGCGTGGGGTGGCCGAGTGGTTATGAGGTGACCAACCTATGGCAACGTGCGGGGCAGCCGAGTGGTTATAAGGTGACCAACCGAGTGACGACGTGCGGGGCGGCCGAGTGGTTATGAGGTGACCAACCGAGTGGCGACGCGCGGGGCGGCCGAGTGGTTATGAGGCGACCAACCTATGGGGACGCGCGGGGCGGCCGAGTGGTTATGAGGTGACCAACCGAGTGGCGACGCGTGGGGCGGCCGAGTGGTGATGAGGTGACCAACCGAGTGCGACGCGCGGGGCGGCCGAGTGGTGATGAGGTGACCAACCAAGAGGCGACGCGCGTGGCATCTGGGTGATGTAGACGCGACCCGCGGAGTGGTGACGAGCGGGGTGTCCGAGTGACATAGACGCATCCCGCAGAGTGGCGACACGCGGGGCATCCTGTTGATGTAGACGCGTGCCGCGGAGTGACGATGCGCGGAGCGTCCGAGTGAAGTAGAGACGTCCCGCGGAGTGACGACGAGCGGGGCGTCCGAGTGACGTAGACGCGTCCCGCGGAGTGACGATGCGCAGGGCGTCCGGTTGATGTAGACGCGTGCCGCGGAGTGGCGATGCATGGGGCATCCGAGTGAAGTAGAGGTGTCCCGCGGAGTGGCGGCGAGCGGGGCGTCCGAGTGACGTAGACGCGTCCCGCAGAGTGGCGACACGCGGGGCGTCCTGTTGATGTAGATACATGCCGTGGAGTGATGATGCGCGGAGCGTCCGAGTGAAGTAGAGACGTCCCGCTGAGTGATGGCGAGCGGGGCGTCCGAGTGACGTAGACGCGTCCCGCGGAGTGACGATGCGTGGGGCGTCCGGTTGATGTAGACGCGTGCCGCGGAGTGGCGATGCGCGGGGCATCCGAGTGAAGTAGAGGCGTCCCGTGGAGTGGCGGCGAGTGGGGCGTCCGAGTGACGTAGACGCGTCCTGTGGAGTGAAGATGCGCGGAGTGTCCGGTGATGTAGACGCGTGCCGCGGAGTGACGATGTGCGGGGCATCCAAGTGAAGTAGAGGCGTCTCGCGGAGTGATGATGCGCGGAGTGTCCGGGTGAAGTAGAGGCATCCCGCGGAGTGGCGGCGAGCGGGGCGTCCGAGTGACGTAGACGCGTCCCGCAGAGTGACGATGTGCGGAGCGTCCAGTGATGTAGACGCGCGCCGCGGAGTGACGATGCGCGGGGCATCCGAGTGAAGTAGAGGCGTCCCGCGGAGTGACGATGCGCGGAGCGTCCGGTGATGTAGACGCGCGCCGCGGAGTGACGATGGGCGGGGCATCCGAGTGAAGTAGAGGCGTCCCGCGGAGTGACGATGCGCGGAGCGTTCGGTGATGTAGACGCGTGTCGCGGAGTGACGATGCGCGGGGCATCCGAGTGAAGTAGAGGTGTCCCGCGGAATGACGGCGAACGGGGCGTCCGGGTAACTTAGACGTGTCCCACGGAGTGACGACGCGTGGAGCGTCCAGTGATGTAGATGCGCGCCGCGGAGTGACGATGCGCGGGGCATCCAAGTGAAGTAGAGGCGTCCCGTGGAGTGGCGGCGAGTGGGGCGTCCGAGTGACGTAGACGCGTCCCGTGGAGTGACGATGCGCGAAGCGTTCGGTGATGTAGACGTGTGCCGCTGAGTGATGATGCGCGGGTCATCCGAGTGAAGTAGAGGCGTCCCACAGAGTGACGATGTGCGGAGCGTCCGGGTGAAGTAGAGGCGTCCCGCGGAGTGGCGGCGAGCGGGGCGTCCGAGTGACGTAGACGCGTCCCGCGTAGTGACGATGCGTGGAGCGTCCGATGATGTAGATGCGCGCCGCGGAGTGACGATGCGCGGGGCATCCGAGTGAAGTAGAGGCGTCCCGCGGAGTGACGATGCACGGAGCGTCCGGTGATGTAGACGCGTGTCGTGGAGTGAAGATGCACGGGGCATCCGAGTGAAGTAGAGGCGTCCCGCGGAATGACGGCGAACGAGACGTCCGAGTAACTTAGACGCGTCCCACAGAGTGACGACGCGTGGAGCGTCCGGTGATGTAGACGCGCACCGCAAAGTGACGATGCGTAGGGCATCCGGGTGAAGTAGAGGCGTCCCGCTAAGTGACGATGTGCAGAGCGTTCGGTGATATAGACGCGTGTTGCGGAGTGACGATGCGCGGGGCATCCGAGTGAAGTAGAGGCATCCCGCGGAATGACGACGAATGGAGCGTTCGAGTGACTTAGACGCGTCCCACGGAGTGACGATGCGTGGGTGGCCGAGTTTCGAGGATGTGTCCAACCGAGTGACATCGCATGGGCGGTCGAGTTTAGCATGTCATCGAGGAGGCGTCCGACCGAGTGGGAACACACGAATGATCAAGTGCCTGCACGTTAGTCTCCTGAACGTGTCCAAGAAAACGATGCATGCCGAGTGTTGCATATGTCGAGTGTAGACTTGTACTTGTCCGAGCGTACCAGAGTACCGACTCAGAGTAGCGGAGCGGCTGGGCTGGCTTGAAGTCAATGCAAGATGCGTTTGCGCTGGAGGCTGCGGAAGAAATGGATCAACGCACCTTGTTTGAATGGCTAATTAATGAGGCAGCCAATTAATCCAACGTTGAAGATTCCTTCACCGCGTCCTTTCGTTTCCATTTTTTCCTGCATGCAGTTAATTAAGTGAGGAAACGGCCCGGGTTATGCATGCACTTACGAGGCATTGATTCCATCAATCCTTCAATCCTGAACGGCCATCGGTTGAGGGACGAAGTTGTTTCGTTGGTTGCTGTTGCAGCGCCCCCCCGCCATGAAGACCGTCGCCGGCGATCGGCACCGGAGGAAGGAGCGCTGCACGCCTACGTCACGCCGGGCCTGCGCCTCCACTACGGAGGTCGGCGCCGAGCAGCCGAGAAGAAGAGGCCGGAGTCGACGATGAGGCGAACGACAACGACAGCCATGGGTGACGACGATGCTGGTGGTCGTGCATGATGATGATGAGGCGGACAGCGCCAGTGGCCGCGCGTGGAGCTCAACGGCGACGTCACGGACGAGGTCCACTCGGCTGTGTCTAAGTCGGAGACGACGATGAGGCGGACGACGCTGGTGGTCGTGCGTGACGTCGATGGGGCGGACGGTGCCGGTGGCCCTGCATGGAGGCGCAGTTGGCTTCTACTTTCACGTCATCATTCCTGAAGGTCGATGGCTCTTCTTGCAAGTGCTTGGATGGATATTTGTTTCCCTTCTGCTTGCGATGCTTTGCTCGTCATGAAGATGAACAGTACAAAAGATGTGTTAAAAGGTGAAGATGAAACCCAATAGAGGGCTCCAGCGGGAATCGATCTGCCGCCGGCGGTTAAAAAATAACCATCTACATCATGCCTCAATAGACGCCATGCCCCACGGTGGGCGCCAACTGTCATGGGAACGATTCTGGCAATAATAAGGTATAGGGTAACGGAGCATGATCTATCGAGATGCAAATGGATGCCACGGTGGTTTTAGCGAGTTGGGGCCTCTCACGGTGGAGATAACAACCCTACGTCTCATGCTCCGAAGAGGCTTTGTTTTATGTGAGTGTATATCCGGAGATTACATGGTGTATTTGAGAGAGAGAGAGAGAGAGGGGAACGGATCTCCATGCCTCAAGATAAATGGTGAGAAAGAGGGAGAGGTGGAAGAAAAAAGTCCCCTAGTCTACTGGTGGGGGTGGCTTATATAGAGTGCGCCACCCCTCACCTCCTATGTTACAAAGTGGGGGCGTTAATGCCATAACTCAGCCTACTACTAAGATGATGCTTCGAGTGCCTTGTCGACTGCTGGTCTTCGCATATCCGAGTGAGATTAGGTGCTCCGGGTGGAATGAGTTGGTCGAGTGGAGTGCTATGCTCCGAGTGGTTGCTGTCGTCCGAGTGACTTGATGGTAATCCGAGTGGATAGTATGTCTGTATGAAGTTTATCTGGACCCACATGCTGTGTGGACCCCATGTTTTTGAAGGAAATATGCCCTAGAGGCAATAATAAAGTTATTATTTATTTCCTTATTTCATGATAAATGTTTATTATTCATGCTAGAATTGTATTAACCGGAAACATAATGCATGTGTGAATACATAGACAGACAGAGCGTCACTAGTATGCCTCTACTTGACTAGCTCGTTGAATCAAAGATGGTTAAGTTTCCTAGCCATGGACATGAGTTGTCATTTGATTAACGGGATCACATCATTAGGGAATGATATGATTGACTTGACCCATTCCGTTAGCTTAGCATTCGATCATTTAGTATATTGCTATTGCTTTCTTCATGACTTATACATGTTCCTATGACTATGAGATTATGCAATTCCCGAATACCGGAGGAACACGTTGTGTGCTACCAGATGTCACAATGTAATTGGGTGATTATAAAGGTGCTCTACAGGTGTCTCCGATGGTACTTGTTGAGTTGGCATAGATCAAGATTAGGATTTGTCACTCCGATTGTCGGAGAGGTATCTCTGGGCCCTCTCGATAATGCACATCACTATAAGCCTTGCAAGCAATGTGACTAATGAGTTAGTTGCGGGATGATGCATTAGGAACGAGTAAAGAGACTTGTCGGTAACGAGATTGAACTAGGTATTGAGATACCAACGATCGAATCTCAGGCAAGTAACATACCGATGACAAAGGGAACAACGTATGTTGTTATGCGGTTTCACTACAAAAAAATACACTTCTGTGATGATACGTGTTTGTCACAGTAGGTCGTGTTTTTTGTCATGCATGTACATCCATGACAATTTTATGACAGAATCAAGATAGTCATACCTGTGCTGTCGTAGAAGTGTACCATGACATTACCAAAATTATCATCACGGAAGTGTGCACTTCCATGACGATAAATCACGCATCACGGAAGTGCTTTCGTCAAGGGTTACTGACACGTGGCATCCACCGTAACGGAACGCCGTTAAGCTATTGGGTCGGGTTTTGGATCCGATAACCCATTAACAGCCCCGACCAATGGGGATTTTCTACATGTAAAATCATCATTGGCTGGAGGAAACACATGTCGGCTCATCGTTGGGACATATGTCATCCACTCATTGGACAGAAGGCGCATATGATACGTCGACACGTGGCACGGCCCAACAAAGGCCCATTCATGTGAAAAGGCCGGCCCATTTGACTTGGTCAAAAGGTGGCGGGCTGGCCCATGGAAAGCCTATTAACGGCATGTTTGCATATAGCCCATTTACAGCCCGCTAACCCAAGGCCCGTTACGCCCTATCCAAATTAGGCCCAGTAGCGTCATCTGGGCCATCCAATATGATTCCAGTCCATTTTCATTTCTGGCCCATGTATGACCCATGACGTCTTTCGGCCCATATGAGGCCCTATGTAGCTCTTGGCCTATTAACGGCCCGTGGTGAAACTGGCCCGTAATGAACATTGTATCACTTTACACCCATTAACGGCCCGTGGTGAAACTGGCCCGAAATGAACAGCGTATCAGTTTATACCCATTAACGGCCCATTATTCCGTTGGGTCGTTTCCAGCCCATGTTATCTTTCGGCTTTCTCAGAGCCCATTTATTCTTGGGCTCATTTCCAGCATTCGTTTACTTACGGCCTGTTACTATCATTTTCTGCTTGTGGGCCAAATTCAGCTCGAGGTTACAGTCGGCCCGTTTGTGGTCCGTTAATACGTTGGGCCGTTTTCATAGCGTCATCAAATACGGCCTATTAACGATGGCCCGTTATGGTCGGCCCATGAATGGACGATTCCAACTCTAGCCCGTTTATGACCATAATGCGGCCTGTTATTGGCCCATGTTTGGCCAATCGATCATACAGCCCGTATAAGGCCCATGTTTGGCCAATCGATCATACGGCCCGTATAAGGCCCATTGATGATACGGCCCGTAGAAGGCCCATTGTTTCTACGGCCCGTAGAAGGCCTACTGTTGCTATGGCCCGTAGAAGGCCCACTGTTTCTATGGCCCGTAGGAGGCCCAGTGTCACTACAGTAAATATTAGCCCATGGTTATTGTTGCCTAGTTTTAAAAAATAGGTTATTGCAGCCACTAGCAAACCGCGGAAAAAGAACTGCACTGACTACAAGCAAACAAATAAACAAGACAACAAGGAAATAAATAAGCAAGCAACTCATGCTAGGCTATCACGGCTATTACACATATTACATCCACTGGGCATCAAAGTTCACCACCAGTGCAAATATAGGGAACAAAGCAGCATATAAACGCCACAGCAAAACAAGTCCAGAACTGAAACCACTTCAGAAGAGTTCAAGAAACAATATCCTGGGTACCCATAATGCTGGCAAGATGCTTAGCAAGCATATTAACTTTCTTTTGTTTGGCGCTTAAATCCTCCAGCGCTTGCTATTGCACAAGAAAGTACGCATCTGAATTCTGCAGGGACTTCCTCAGTCCTTCGACTTCTTGCCACAGCACAGCTGACTGATGCCTTTCAGCTTGTAGCTGAGACTGAAGAAGCCGAAGTGATTCATGCAGCGAGTTCAAAGAGCTTGTGCCAGCGGTACTGGCCAGTAACTCGAACACTATGTCAACGCATGACTGTGGGGTTTTCTCACTGTCTACAAGATCGTTTTTATCACCTTTCTTGGAGACCAACAGGGTTGTCTCACTATCTTGAACCTTATCTGCATTACTTTCTCTACCATTGCATAGTGGGGCGCTCTTCTCCAATATTCTGTTTGCATACTATAAGAGAAACAAGCAGACACATCACAGGTTTAGCTTGTAGTATACGAAACTCATTTTGGTAAACCGGTTCAGTAGTAAGGTGGACAGGATAACAACATGAAACAAATATATATCTATGTACTATGGTCACTGTATTGTCCATATCATTCTAGTTTATGTTCCCTAATCAAGATAGAGACACAGTTCAACTCATATATTTTTAAGACACAACAGCATAGACAGAATATAAGTGTGACATACTACACAACATTGGCAGCACTTGTAATGTGAATCACATGAGAACATAACTGTTTATACAACTTAAACTGAAATCAACATAGAGCAAGAAGTTAGAACAACAATCCAGTTAAAGAAATAGGTTTAAAACATACCTGTTGCGCCATTGGAGTTTCAATTGGATCCTTCAAATTTGAAAGTAGTTGGTATGAGTAAATACAGTGATGCAATAGCAAAGGAGTATGGACCATAGCAACAGAATTTGACCTGAGAACAGTTGCTCTTCTGCTTTAAATGTGGAGTTTGGGTTAGCTGTGGTGGTCTTCGTGCTTTGGGCACTCCAGTAGCTTTACAAACTGCTCGTGTGGGGGTACTCTGTGGTGGACATGGTGCTTTGTCAACTATAAGTGGGTTATTATCCATTGGGGTTGCGGTTAGATGGGTTGTAGCTGGTTCTCTGCCCAACGGTGTAAGTGTGCAATCTGGAAGAGTCTCGATTATGTGTGGTGGGGCTAGTTTGTGGGCCAGTACAACCATGGTTCTATCTGCATCGATGGGTAGCACTGTCTTTTGTGAAGAACGGGTTTTTGCTCCCTTATATACTGCCATCACCCCTCCAATTCAAATGGCTGATAAACAAGAAAAGAAATTGAACATACAGACATTGTATGATAGATAGATGTGGTAATTCACATATATGTTGTCTAACCAAACAGGACAACATGACACAATTTCACATATATGATGCCTAACTAAACAGGATAGCATGACACAGTTTCAGATATATGATGGATAACTTAACAGGATATAATGGCATAATTCAACATATGATGAGTACCTAAACAGGATGACATGACAAAACTATATGATGTCTTTCTAAAATAGGTTGGGATGAAATAATTCACATACATGTTGTCTAAGTATACAGGATGGCATGATATAATTGACATAATTGATTCATATACTAAGCAGCTGGCACTCGCATGTATGATCTCTAAACTAAGCAGATAGAATTCAATATTGTGCATATGATGTCTAAACTAAGCAATGCAAGACAGCATATGCATCATATGAGAAATATAAGCATTGCAACTTAGATCATACACCTCAGGTGGGATATAGGACTGGTCATGTATCTCTGAATCCTCCTCTGAGGAGCTCCCTGTAACCATCGAGATATATGCTTCAACAGGTACCATTGCCTGCTCCGAAGACCTTGTTTTCACTCCATATTTTTCCATAACCGGCTCAAATGGCTGATACACATGAAGAGTAGTTCAATATACCCAGATTGTCGACAAATGGAATACATAATGAAAAAAAGATGGCATGAGATAATTCACATATATGATGCCTGGCTCCATGGCGGTGCATAATTCACATATATGATAACTGGCTGAAAAACATGGCATTGCATAATTCACATATCTGATATAGAAAGCAAACAGGAGGCATTCACACAAGGCATGTCTAATCTAAGCAGATGGCATGACAATGCAAGACACCATATGCATGATATGAGAAATATAACCCAGCCAAGTTAGAGCATGCACCTCGGGGGGGGGGGATACGACTGGTCATCTCTCTCTGAATCCTCCTCTGAGGAGCTATCTATAACCAGCAAGAAATTTGCATTGACAGGTAGCACTGACTGCTCAGAAGACCTTGTTTTCACTCCAGATTTTCCCATGACCGACTCAAATGGATGATGCACAGGAAGAGTAGATGAATGTATAAACATTGTTGACAAATGGAATACATTGGAAAAAAATATGGCACGATACAATTCACATATACGATGACTGGCTAAACAGGATGGCATTGCATGATTCATGTATATGATGCCTGGCTAAATAAGATGGCATTGCATAATTCCCATATACTCCCTCCGTTCCTAAATATTTGTCTTTTTAGAGATTTCAAATGGACTACCACATACAGATGTATATAGACATATTTTAGAGTGTAGATTCACTCATTTTGTTCTGTATGTAGTCACTTGTTGAAATCTCTAAAAAGACAAATATTTAGGAATGGTGGGAGTATGATATAGAAACCAAACAGGTGGCATTCACACAAAGAAAATCTAAACTAAGCTGATGACATATAAGATGTATAATGTAAGCAATGCAAGGCGCCATATGCATGATATGACCAACATCAGCATGCCAGGTTAGAGCAAACACCTCAGGTGGTAAACAGGCGTGGTCGGCTCCTTCTGAATCTCCATCTGAACAGTTATCTTCCTCTGGAATACAATCTGGAATTGCAGGAGGGGGGGGGGGGCACTTCGCCCACCATGGAGCGGCATCTGCATGACATTATATTAGCACGCAACGGTCTTCTCTTTTTCTCTACATGTTCAGTACGGTTGTGTACAATATCTGACA
This sequence comes from Triticum urartu, assembly GCF_003073215.2. Taxonomy (NCBI): domain Eukaryota; kingdom Viridiplantae; phylum Streptophyta; class Magnoliopsida; order Poales; family Poaceae; genus Triticum; species Triticum urartu. Next base: position 80,637,990 of record NC_053026.1, read on the forward strand.
TGCATAAAAAACAGTTAGATTTTGTAAGGCCTAAGGGGTGCATGCAAAAATCAAGACTGATGGTAGCAAACGAGTGGATGGATCCAAAACTAATGATAGCAGGTAGATTATAGCTTTAGTTTAAAAAGATAGACAATAGATCATCTATTGTTTGTTGCCCACCCAACATGAACCACATAGAAGACCCCGGATGAACGAGATAGTAGACAGATACTATTCTTTGCTGGCTCGATATGAGACCCATGGGCAATTCAAAACTCAAGATTGAACGATAAAGTAGCAAGTAATAATAATCGATGTATAACGTAAGCAAACACAAAAGACTGCGACCTCTCTTCCGGAACTGTGTAGTCCTTAGGTTCATCTGCTCAGTCGATGATGGTAATGCAGTTGGCGTGGCTGCCGGCAACGGGGAAGATGATCTGAGGCGGCGAAAGGAAGTCTGCAGGGGGATCTCTGCTGCAGTGAACGCTTCTGTCGATGGTGCACCTGGGTGGGGTGGATGACGACACGGCAGGAGCAGGACATAACACACAGAGTTTTCTTTGACACCTATCTGAAAATGAAGTAAATCTGTAAGGGTTCCTTAGAATTGGAGGATTCTATAAACGCAGGGACAGGAAAAACACAGGAATAGGATAGGAATGCATGTGCAAAACAGAGTATTTGGAAACATAAGATTTCAGTCAACCTGGGTGTTTGGCTCACATGAATTGGAAGAACAGAGGAATGGAGAAACAAAGTGATGTGACGAGTGTACAACCTCTTTGGCATAGCCTTGTGGACCTCAGCATCATTGGGTTGGACGTGGAGGATGGTGATGATGATGGTGTGACTGTCGGAGGTGGGGAAGAAGATCCGAGGCCTCTAGGAACGGCGCCGAGGGTACTACTCCGCTGTGATGGACGGTTCCGTCGTTGGAGCAGCTCCGCTAAGGTGTATGGCGACAAGGCTGAAGCATGACAAGACATACAACGTTAATCTGAAGTGGGACCCTAATATCATCTACAATAATGATGTAAAATACATCACCAAAAAGTGCTAGATGTAAAACGCATCAGCACCGCCACGGCCGCTCCGGCAGATGCTGTAAGTATTGTTCACTCTGAACTTAACTAAAGAAAATGAACTTCGCAGTCGAAACTGAATTTTACTGTCAAAACTGATTGAACTAGTAACAGAGCATTGCAATAGATGTTTAGGGCGTTCGAGCACTAGTAGCAGAGAAGCAGTGATCTAAATCAGCAGACGCTCGAGCAGGGAACGCACAAGTAGAGAGCAAGTCGTGCAGTAGCACCGCGAGTGAGTGCTAAAGCAGCAACTCCTGTAGCTGCCGGAGGTCGTGCAGCAACAACAGCACAAGCGAGAGCAAGAGCAGAGCAGCAACACAAACGAAAGCAGGAGCAGTGCAGCAGCGCGACCGACAGCAAGAACAGAGCTGTAGCGCGAGCGAGAGCCGGAGCAGCTGCAGCTAGTGCCATTGTGGAAGTTGCCGCCGAGGAAGCAACGACATGGGGGAGAGACGCCGTGGATGATGTGGCTGGCGACGGTGCCGTCGATGGAGACACGCCATGTCTGCTCGGTATCGAGCACCGGCAGCCCGGTGAGATCGAATAAAAGATAAAATGCAGCAGTGAGTGCAGAACCTCCTTGGTGGCGCCGAGTTGGCCTCGGCTTCATCGGAGGAATTGGTGAGGGTGCTACGGTTCTGGTGGGGCAGGTCAAGACGGCGCTGTGGGGATTGAGGTGGTGCGATAGACGAGGCGAACGTCGGGGCAGCTCCTTGGAGGTGGAGGATGGGGCAGTTGATCCGGCGGGACGACGAGATCGACAACAGATCCTCATCCGGTGCGGTGGATGAGGGACGGTGAGCTGTTGCGGTGGACGACGTAGTCGGGGAAGAATCTCCGGCTGGTCGGCGGTCGGGAGGCCGACGAAGGAGCGTGGGGTTTCGCGGGTTTTGGCGGCCTCGGTGTACGAATGGGGGGCGAAGGGGGAGGGGGGAGCCAAGCTTAGGGACGCGCTTGTCCGAAATGTAGGGTAAGTTACCAACGTACCCCCACCAGTTTTGACACCGCGACATGGAGCTTCATTTTCGGCTGAGGGGTAGAAGGGGGATTTTACGTGTTTGGGCTGCGAGAGCGATTTCGGATGAGGAGGGAGTTCTCGCGCGCGTCCAAATTTCGGGATAACAAAGCGCGGCGCGGGTTGAAGAAGCGGGGGTTTCAAAGCAGGTGAGACAAAAGATACTCGAGCTTGAAAATTTCGGGATAACAAGGTCCGGATTCCTTGTTCGGTAGAACAAACTTAACGTGTGAAAAAACAATTCATACAAGACACAAGAGAGTCATGTCCCCTTTTACTATATTGCTATAGATGCCATTGAAAAAACTACAAGAAAAATGTAAAAAAATTCGGGAGAACAAGATTACCCTGCACAGTACCAAATCGATTCGCACTTCCCTCAACAACAACAAAAAACAAATCAATTCCCACCAAAGAAAGAGTAATGTCCCTTTTTATATGATTACAGATGCCATGATCTCGAATTTCAATTTTTGAATCCATGTTATGTTGAATTCGAATATATCGTTAGGTGACCTTGCGGTTTATAATTGATGTAGTCGTACATTTTGATCTTCCATCATATATGAACATTTTACTCCACCATGTGAACATATATATATTGTTGTTGACCATATGGACTAAATTTGAATCAATTTTCCTTATTTGAATACGATTGTTGTCAAGTTATACAATAATTTAAATATTATCTTGATAACAAAAAACATACATATAGCAGTAATCATATTTCATTATGAACTACATGTACCATACGCTCTCCAATTCAAATATTTGTATCCATTTTATGTTGAATTCAAATCATAGTACATTATTGGTCTAGGTAGCGAGATGTTTGGGATAATCTAAACCCTGTTTTCATACGTATAATTTTTGGCTGAATTGGGACAAGTTTTGGTATAAGCCTCTTGCAAAACCGGAGATTCTCTCAACAAGCCTCGTGGTTCCGAGAGGGAACGTGCCACCTTTGTGTGTGAAACGATATACGCTGCCTCCCCCCTGATTTTATTTACAGAGGCAACATAGAACTATATGAGTGCCTTGTTAAATTTTGGAATTATTTCGGGTTCATTTGGCCTTTTTATACATTAATTGAGTTTCTGGACTTTTAATGTGCATAATCTAAATATGAATTGCATGCACATGCTCCCGTGCACCAAAGTGGGTTGAAAAATCACATGTGTGTCCTTGGTTGAATTTCTAGGTCCCATGGAAGAAATGAGAATGAAATTCAAACATCTGGGTGTCATGACTTGGCCGAGAACATCGAGAAACTTTGATTTTAAATTCATGTAAATCCAAAACTCGCCTGGAAAACATGAAACTTGGCATGGTGTCATGTCATGGCACTAACATGTTGTCATAAAAAATTGGGCCGATTTGGAAGCTCGTGGTTCTAAGAGGGAACATGCCACCTTTGAGTGTGAAACGATATACGCTGCCCCCCCTTGAGTTTCTTAACAAAGGCAACATAGAACTACATTAGTGCCCTGTTAAATTTTGGAATTATTCCAGGTTCGTTTGTTGTTTTTATACATTAATTGAGTTTCTGGTCATTTAATGTGCATAAGTCAAATTTGAACTACAAGCACATGCTCTCATGCACCAAAGTTGGTTGAAAAAATCACATTTGTGTCCTCGGGGGTGAATTTCTAGGTCCCATGCAAGAAATGAGAATAAAAATAAAACATATGGGCATCGTGGCTCGGCCGAGAACATTGAGAAACTTGGTTTTAAAATTCTTGTAAATCCAAAACACGTCTGAAAATCATGAAACTTGGCATGGATGTCATGTCATGGTACTACCATGTTGTGGTAAAAAAATTGGCCGAATAGGAACAAATTTTGGTATAAGCTTCTTGCAAACCGAAACTTCTCTCAAGAAGGCTCATGGTTCTGAGAGGGAACGTGCCACCTTTGAGTGCGAAACGATATACGTTGTCCCCCTTGAGTTTATTTACAAAGGCAACATAGTACTACATGAGTGCCCTGTTAGATTTTGGAATTATTCCGGCTTTGTTTGGCCTTATTTACACATTAATTGAGTTTTTGGTCATTTAATGTGCATAATTCAAATTTGAACTACAAGCACATGCTCCCGTGCACCAAAGTTGGTTGAAAAATCACATTTGTGTCCTCGGGTGAATTTCTACTCCCTCCTTCCATCTATATAGGTCCTAATGCGTTTTTCGAGGCTAACTTTGACCAAACGTTAGAGCAATAATATATGACATGCAACTTACACAAAGCATACCTTCAAATTTGTATGTCAAAGGAGCTTCCAATAATATAATTTTCATAGTATACATCTCATGTGCTATTAATCTTGTCAATAGTCAAAGGCTGTCTTGAAAAACACATTAGGCCCTATATAGATGGAAGGAGGGAGTAGGTTCCATGCAAAAAATGAGAATAAAATTCAAACATCTAGGCATCGTGGCTCGATCGAGAACATTGAGAAACTTGGTTTTAAAATCATGAAACTTGGCATGGTGTCATGTCATGGTAGTACCATGCCGTGGTAAAAAAAATTGGCCGAATAGGAACAAATTTTGGTATAAGCTTCTTTCAAATCGGAGCTTCTCTCAAGAAGGCTCGTGGTTCTGGGAGGGAACGTGTCACCTTTGTGTGCATAATTCAAATTTGAAATAGAAGCACATGTTCCAGTGCACCAAAGTTGGTTGAAAAATCACATGTGTGTCCTCGGGTAAATTTCTAGGTTCCATGCAAGAAGTGGGAATGAAATTCAAAATTCTGGGCATCGTGGCTGGGTTGGAAACATTGAGAAACTTAGTTTTTTAATTCCTATAAACCCAAAACACACATGAAAATAATGAAACTTGGCTTGGTGCCATGACATGGCACCAACATGCTGTGGTAAATTTGCAGTCCGATTTCCGAAGGCGCACACATTAACAATCAACAAAGTCATTTTGGAACAAGTGCTGTCACGTTACAATCGGAAACACAAGTATTATTGAAACCGTGGGCGTTCTACTTACTAGTACCATTTACGTGCCGCCACACGTCCACATTTTTTATTAGCTAGGAGGCGTCGTGCAGGGTAGCTATTTGAGTACGAGAGGCGTGCGATCAGACCCCTGCGCGTGCTTATCGGGAGGAGAGCCCTTTGATCTCCATCTGCCGTCCATCTCTCTCCCAAGGTCTCCATTAATGGCGCCTGAGCCTATGTTTAATGGCATGGCTATGTCTCACTCGACTGAGATTTAAGAGAGAAAAAAGAAAATCTGAAAGCACGGATCTTGATGTAAGATCCGACGGACCTATATAGCATCTACTGCGACTTATAGCAAGACTGATGAATATATAAGGACGATTAATTTTTTTTGATCAAAGAAGGGCTTGCCCCTTCTGATTTTCATTACTGAAAACCACCACAATTCACAAGAAGTTCAGCACAACTCCAGCCTAACACGAAGGACTAAAAGCTACCAGATTGAAATCACAACATCCCAAGAGGCCAACAAAGGCCAAACATCCGCGCTAGAACCAAACATTTCACAACCGATGACACAATCCACATCCTAAACCGATTATTACATCAAAAGAAACTAGGAAACTGAAGGAAGCCCAGCAGCAACTAGAAGAACAGCAACGCCAGGGTCGCCACAGCAAGAGTTTTCTTCATTCCAGCCTCACAACATTGATCTTCCACAGAAAGATAAGGACGATTAATTGTCTTACATAATTAGAAAGATAATTAAAAAAGCCACATGCGGCTACGCCCAAAATACACAAGGGCAAAAGAAGAAGGAAGACAAGGATCTGGCTCGCCGATCTCTACTTTCTTGATGCGTTGCTGCAGGCCACGGGAACTAGTCTCCACGGCGAGCGGCGATGAGCTCTTTCGTGTCCTCAAGACGCTGCTTGAGAACATCCACGGATTCCTCCACCAGCCTTTGGCGCTCGTTGCGGAGCATGTCATTCTCGTCCATAAGTTTCTTGATGATGACGCCGGTCCTCTTCAACAAGGCACTGGTCTCCTCCTGCTGGTCTGCACTTCGGACAATCTTCTCCCTCAGCAGGTCGCGCTCGGCCCGGAGCCTCTCATTTCCCTCCCTTAGTTGTCGGATGACGCCGGTAGCCTGTTCAAATGAGGCTTTCATGTCGTCCTGCAACCTCGCCCAGCCGGAGATCTGATCCATCTGGCTATGGACGATCGCATGCATGCGCCTGTAACAGTTGTCGCTTGCCCGCGATAAATTTTCCCAGGCCGCCGCGGCGCGGTGGGACATCTCTGCTGCATTCGTGGCGCGGCGGGACATCTCTGCTGCTTCCACGGCGCGGCTGGACCAGTTTGCTGCATCGACGGCGCGGCGGGACCTCCGTGCTGCTACTTCCGCGCGGCGGGGCATGTCGGCTGCTCTCGCAGCGAGGCGGGACATCTCTCGTGCTTCCGCTTCCATGCTCGCCTCTCCATGGTGGCAATCTCTCGACCCATAACTCATGCTGGCCATGGCAGACGCAAGGGAAGGATGCTGAATGACTTGTTTGTTTTTGTGGATGAGGAGTTGAGGAGGAATGTGCACTCATCTTGGCATACTAGTATTTATAACCGAGTACTAATATGCTCCTAAGTGGGAAACCGTTTAGATTGTGATCGGTGTGAACAGGTTTGCAATTCAATATACTGCTGTGAGTATGTACTCCAATATGCTCCCCAACACATGTTCAGATTCCAAGGTGCATTAAATCATTGCATGCAAGTATTAAGAGAAAATTGACCAATGCATGTACTTTATGCATGCATGCATTGCAATTAATGCATTGATAAACATAATTTTTTGAGAAAAACAAGAGCATTAATTAGGTGCTTTTGCAAACTACAAAAAATATTCCACCACTCACCATCTTGGTTGGTGAGATTTTTGAATTAAGCCCTATAAACCGGAAAGGAGGGAGTACTGATGTGTACGTGCAATAACTGGCACCGTCGTATACATATCTTACGGTTAATGAGGCGTTCGACAGGAATAGCCGCGTGGCGAGCTCTAGGCTAGTCTTTTTTTCAGACGCATTAAACCTATCTCTCGGGACTTCTTGCATGCACCATCGTGCCACCCACAAAAACTTGTACTCTGAGTTTAGTAGTACGTTATACAGGAAGAGAAGAGGTGCACGCACGCACTCATCCTCTCACACACGCATCTGTTTTTTCTCGAAAAGGAGGATGATGACCCCCGGCCTCTGCATCTGGGAGTCACGCACGCATCTGTAGCTACGAATTGTAGTGTTCTCAACCATCCGATTGGCTCTATCATGGATGTACCTATATACTAAAACATGTCTAGGTACATCTATATTTTGACAAATGGAAGGCATGTATTGTGGAACGGAGGGAGTGCTTATCACATATTTTATACTACTTCAAGGTGCATTAAATCAACACATGCAAGTATCAAAAGGAGAGTCACGGCATGCATGCATGCGTTGTAATTAATGCATCGGTAAACGCAAATTATTGAAATATATCGAGTGCAGTGCTTTGATGTGTCGTGTCAACTCTTAAATCAACGAGAAGTTTGATTATCCTCTCCCTCGCGGACTTAACTGCACCTGCCTTTGGTTGTATGATAGGTTGGCCACACACCTGTCGGGCCCACCTGTCATACACGCAAAGGCAGGAGCGTCCCTCCCTCGCCCATGAGCGTGGTGGCTGGCAAGACTAGGAGAAGCTTTCGCTACACACTCTCCCTCCCGCACGCGGTGGACATGCAGCAGTTCAATCGGTGTCAGATGGCCAGAATCGTACTGTAGTACTCCTCCAGTGCTGTAGTACTCCATCATTGTTTGACTTCCCGAAGTGGCGAAGAGCCAAGCACAGCCCGGACGCTCGTGTGGCAGTTTCATGTGTAGAGTAGTCTAGGATAGCGTGTACCATGCCTGTAAGCTTTAGGGGCTGTTTGGTTCTAGGACTAGCATTGCCACACTTTGCCACACATTTTTTCCAAAATTGCCTAAGGTTAGTTCATCAAAATGAGAGCCACAAGTTGGCAAGCCTAAGGGAATCTTGCCACACTTTTTGTGTGTATGCCATGTGGGGCCCAAGTGTGGCTTGTCTAAGGTGTGGCTTGAACCAAACACTCACCTACGTTGGTGAAACTTTCCTAACCTTAGGTGTGGCAATCTTTGGCGAAGTTAGTCATAAACCAAACAGCCCCTTAAAATCGTTGGGGTCGGCTCCATGCTATGTGGCCATCTCGAAGTTTAAAAATAAATTAAAATAGTCTTCTGGCCCTACCTGACACCCTGGTGATTGTAGTTTGCACACTCATCTGGTCAAGACAGGAATATATATTTTAATTTGTTTTTTTTGAAAAGGGAGGACTCCCCGGCCTCTGCATCAGAACGATGCATACAACCACATATATTTTAATTTGTGGTGGGGAAATGTTAGGGGTTGCAGCAAATATATTGTACACTGCGGGTCTTTCAGCCAAGTTTAGAGGCAAGCATGTGGGGGCCAGTGCTATGATGTGTCGCGTCAACTCGTACAACGAGGAGAAGCTTGATTTTACTACATGCCTTCTCCCTCCCTCCCAAGTCTCTGCGCAACACTGTTCACTCCAATCCAAGACCAAGTGACCAGAAGCCACAAGCACCTATGGAGGCGATGGACGCGAGCGGCAGTCGGCTGTGCCAAATCATCCAAGGCGCCGGCCTGCGGCCCCGCACCGCGCATCGTTTCTAGACGGTGCTGGCGACTGCAGGAATCGTTCACGCAGTTATCGCCGCCGAGGGAGGAAACCCATAGCTGCCGAAGGGGCCCGATCCTCTGCCCGTGCCGTTCTCTCCGACACAACGCCGGCTTGGGAGGTCCTCCGACCCTTCTTCCTTCCTGCCGTATTGTCCGCAAATCCGACCTGCCGCCGCCGACATCCCGGCGACCCTCAGGTATAAGTTCGAAAGCGGCCTTGCTCTACTGCCCCAGCTCCCCATGTGTCTGCATGTGCATCTTTTTCTACTCTCATCAGCTCTTCCAAAGCCACCTAAATTTTTAGTATTATTAGAGGTAAAGCTACTTCATGCATTCGAATCATGGCTTTGTTCAAACAACGAAGAAAGAGGGGAAGTTGTAGCATGAATCTAGGACTTGATTCAAAGAGGAAATAATATGGTGAAAGTAGTAGAGACCGGATACCCAACCGGTCTCTTGGTTGAAAAGGGAAATAATGGGAAAACGCAGTACAAACTGGATAAGGAACAGATCTATTATTGGTTGAAAAAAGGATAGAAAGTGGCGGCTGGTGGACAAGTCAACAGAGTATGTCCAGGATTAGATTTGCTGCCATCACATAGTAAAAGGTCTCCAGGATTAGATTTGCTGCCCTCACATAGTAAAAGGTCTCAGGATTAGATTTGCTGCCCTCACATAGTAAAAGGTCTCAGGATTAGATTTGCTGTCCTCACATAGTAAAAGGTCTCCATGATTAGATTTGCTGCCCTCACATAGTAAAAGGTCTCCAGGATTAGATTTGCTGCCCTCACATAGTAAAAGGTCTCCAGGATTAGATTTGCTGCCCTCACATAGTACAAGGTCTCCAGGATTAGGTTTGCTGCCCTCACATAGCATGAACAAACTCGGCATCACCACTTTATGCCTCCTTGTAGGTACATTGTGCTGATGCGTCCATTGTCGCATGTCCTTATACCAACCTTTTGCTGTTGTTAATGTAAGGGCGCATGTAAAATGAAGCGATCACACTGTTACCTTAGGGACATGTCTAACCAGTGTTATTGTTAATCTAATGCCTCAAGTGATAAGATGCAATTAAACTGTGTTACAAATGGCACTCCTGCTGTTTTCCCCAGTATGATAAGTAAGTTGCTCCTTTACGCTGCTGAGTGTCTTGGTGTCCCCACGGTCCCATGCCCTTAAACCAACTCTTTAGCTGCTGTTGATTTACTGTGTCTGGTAAACAAGCAATGCCACCATTAAAGTAATCCCATATTTGAGGAATCTCATTATTGATCGTAATGCTTCTGGTAACATGAAGCATTGCTGACGTTTTAAAATTTCTACTGTCCTTGCGTGATTGCCATGAACATAATTAAGATGCTTCTTTTCATTTTGTATATGTTTTGTATATTCTTATTTTGACCAGCAACTGTTTACTTTCTATCTTTTTGTGCAGACAGGGATATCCATTTCACCTTGTTGCTATTGTGACCTTTTGGTGAACTGCACAAAACACTTTTTTTGGAATGAGTGTCTTGTGCAGTTCAACTAAAATGTCACGTGGGCAACATCTCTCAATTTTGGTGGAACTGCACAAAATGGTGATTGGAGTTTCCAAAATCTTCGTCAAGTTTTGCTGGTAATCTCGTGCAACATTTTATTAGCCTTTGCAAGATGGAGCCGTCATTGTCACCACAATGGCACTTTATTTTAGTGGAACTGCACAAAAGGATAAGAAAATTATAGTTGCACCTTACATGAGCCGGACAACCAACCTTAATGTTCCTCAATTTTAGTGCAACTACTAAAGAAGAACCTGCCAGCTCACAAGAGCAAGTACTTCTTGCTAGCTGAATGATGCAATCTTTGCTTCATTTCAGGTGAACTGCAGAAAAAGGCGCATGAATTGAATCATGGAACTCCAGGAAGACCTCATCCAAGTAGAGCTGGAGGTTGAGTTCAAGGAGGCCGATATTGAAGCAAAATCATGCTCTCCTGTCTCCTTGTTTGTGCTGTGCAAACAGGAATACTCAACTACAGATGTGTGACGGTCAAGAGCATTCGCCAAGTTCTTCGATTGTATGACATGACTAGCCAAGATGGATTTAATCCTGATATTCACTTTATAAAAAGGCTTTAATGGGTTAGTTTTGAATCTTGCAAGCTGGGAATCAGTGAGATGTGTAGGCATCTTTGTTGTACTTATTATTTGAATCTTATTTGTTGGTTCTGAATCTTGCAAGCTGGGAATCAATGAGATGTGTAGGCATCTTTGTTGTACTTATTATTTGGATCTTATTTGTTGGTCTGAATCTTGCAAGCTGGGAATCAATGAGATGTGTAGGCATCTTTGTTGTACTTATTATTTGGATCTTATTTGTTGGTTCTGAATCTTGCAATCTGGGAAACACGGCATGATGATGCAGAGGACAACAACCATAACAAACAGTTCAAACTTGGTAGTATTATCTTTGTGAAAGTGCGACAAATGTGCTGATCGTGTGCGCCCTGAGAATAATAATTCTAATTGTTGTGCATGTTGATCCTGTGGCACTGATAGAATGAGCGAATGCATTGCTTGTTTTAAGTATAAATTTCTATTAAAGCTAATTAAATTTAAGTAAAGTGACCACTAACTCCTGTTATTACAGTACCAATACAGACCCGCTCGTGATCCGACGTGTGGCCGAGGGTGCATCTTCTACCGGGCGTGCAACGGACGAGGGAGGGGTAGTAACTGTTGTCGCCTGTACACACTCAGCTTACTGTTGAATCCAGTTCCCCAAGAGCTGAAAAACAAACTGCTGCCGCCGCCTACACACTCGTTCACTCGAAGAGACTCCAATGGCGATCCGAGGGGTGAGCCTGTTGGATATGGACTTCAGCAAGGAGTTCCCCTTTGAGTTCGCCGTTCAGTCCTATGGCTGCACCAAGTTGAATCTGATGTACACCAACGATACGGACTCGGTGAAGCTCTGCCTCACCTCAGTCCTATGGTTGCACCAGGTTCTGGAGCATTCGCCCGTTTCATCGGCAGCGCCGACTGCACCTTCGCTACGGTGGAGAGAAGGAAGAACGCGACGATTCGGCCATCTGGTGCAA